>NC_081555.1:15120816-15231424 GCF_963082655.1 Stomoxys calcitrans | reverse complement strand
ATATTTTTTAATTTAAATTTTGCAAAGTACCTTATGGGAAACATGGAGTTTTTTTAAGTACTTTAAATTGTTATCATTACATTATAACATTGAATTTAGAACCCAAATGCTATGTGAAAACTGAACTATAAATAAAATTTTGTCTCAAAGCATCTCAAGCAAAAAAAAAAAAGAAAATGTATATGTTATCTTCAACAAAATCTCTCTGCATAAGTCAATATCCACAAACGATGTTCTTTTTGATGGTTTAGTGAGTACTACCTAAAAAAACCTAACTTAAATGTATGTTACTACCTCACATTCCTTTTCTTCGTTAAGGCATCAACCGTAATCAAGTTTATTTGTTAAGCGATAGCGAATTAAAAAAAAAACACTACCAGAACTTCTTGTTACATCAAAATGTAAAGGTGATTGTGTAAAAAAGAAAACACCCCAACTTCAAACATCACCCTCAAATGCAGCGGGGATTCTGAGTGCATCACATGAAAGCAATTCACAGGAAAAAGGTTATATATGTCCTATTACTCAACACTTGAGTCGATGAAAGAGATGTGCGCAAATTTTTACATCCTTACCACGCACACATGCTCTATATACCCTTTGAAAATACACACAGCATTTCTTTGTATTCACACTTGTTCAAAAGTGGCGAAATTGCTGTTCATTCACTTTTGTGCAATATTTTCCATTAAACTTGAATGGTTGATATACAATAACATCCACATCATGCCACCAAAGGTAGTCAGCCATCTTTGAAAGGCTTCGAAATGAAAACCCCTAGAGAGGATTTGTGGTATGAGGCGAAAAGGTGAAAGATTGTCTACCCAAAACGGAAGCTATTTAAAATGTAAACATTGTGTTTAAAAGGGGTCTAAATTACAAAGAAAAGGATGGTAGCTTTTATGGTCTAACATACAAAGGACAATTGTCTACAAAAGAATAGTGTAGGAGGTGAATTGGCTTTAATATATATCCATAGTTTCCCAGGCGGGGGAAACCTTTGAAAAACACTGCTTCTGAGAAAATTGTATGATGAAAAAATAATGCATTTTTCAATCAAGTAGTTTCAAATAACTTTAGGGGGAAATGATAATTTATATAAATTTTCGCAAATGTGAGAAATATTCGAATTGATGACCATTTGTATAATAATTGAAGGATTCTCAATGCAATAATAAAATGAACTGGCGCCCAACGCCAGAGTGACAATTAAAGAAATAATAAAGGGAATTGGCGCCAAAATCTCAGATTTACTGCAAAAAATATTTTGGCGACTAACGAGAAAAACAAAAAAAAAATCGTTAAAATAAAGTATCAACAAATATTTTAATAATTAGGTATCTTTAACAACAATAGAGCTAGTTTTTGTTGAGCAAACAGTTTTGGAAGCTTGAGATCTTATACAAATTAAAATATATTTTCTGGCGACTAACGAAACAAAAAAAATTTAGAAATAGAAATTAACAAATAATGGCAATGCTAGGCAAATATACATTTTTGTGAATAGCCAGAGATTGAGCAAGTACATTTGAAAACCTTAGATCTTTTCCAAAAAATATTTTGGCGCCCAACAAGTAAAACTTAAAAATCAACAAGTATTGACAATACTAATAACCCAAAACTATTTCTAAATTAATAACAGCCATTGAGTTTGAGTTTTTTAGCCTATTTGTTTTGAAAGCCTACATCTAAAGAAAAAAAATACTCTAGCGTCCAACGAGTAGAATAAAAACCTCATTAAGAATAGAAAATCAAGTACTATTGTCAATACTGGCGAACAAAAATTTGTTTTCAATTACTAACTTCATAGAGGGTTTGGTTTCCTTCAACAAGTTGCTTACATCTACTGCAAAAAAATATTCTGGCGCCCAACGAGGGTAACAAAAAAAATTAAAACAAAAAATCAACAAATATTGGCTACGATAACAAGATAAATAAATTGAGTAAGTAGTCTTGAAAACCTTAGATCTAATTTTAAAACTAATCTGGCGCCCAACGAGTGGAACAAAAAAATCAACAAGTATTCGCAGGGTCGAACTTTAGATACCAAATACCACGGGTAAATATGAAAATGACATTTCGTCATGATCCTTGTCTGGCATAGGCGGAGCGATGGGGACCACGCCCAATAGGGCACTATAAGACTCATATAGATATCCGGCCCATTGGCATACAGATTAAGTATGAAGGGAGGATGGATTGAGGATGGGAGCAGCTCATACCATCGAGGTATAATCGAGGTGACGATAGGAAACCTGGAAAGAAGGGAATTCGTTTCCGATTGGATACCTGAGACGACACTTGAGGTCGAGTGCGAACCACTGCTGCCAGCGGCACAGTCTTGGATTTTCGGAGCCCTAGTAGTGCCATTCTTTCAGTCCTACCGACTGTTTCGCTGTTTCATAATGTTACACGGATGGATCAAAGCTGGAGGACAGGGGGGGCCTGGGGGTCTACATTGAGAACCCAGGGACTGACATCTGTCTTAGACTGCCTAACCGTAATACGGTCCTGCAGGCGGAGATCCGGGCGATCACGGAATGCGTAAGGTGATGAGGTACTAACGCGAGGACATCGTGTGAGAACATCTTTACGGACAATAAAATGGTCATAAGGGCAATAACAACCAGGAAGGTAAGGTCACGCACAGTCTTGCAGTGTAAGAAGGAGATTAACGCCTTCTCTGAGGATGAAACAATCCGCATCGTTTAGGTGCCGGGCCATAACGGAGTAGGGGGGAATGAAAGGGCAGACGTTTTGGCAGTGAAGGCCAGAAAACTGCTGTCAATAAACTTGGTTAACCCGAAGCCTTTCGGGTCGTCGCAATCCGATTTAAGGTGGTGGGCGAGGAACACGCATGCATCACTGGAACAGCGAAACAGTCGGTAGGACAGCGAAAATCCTATGGGATGATCCGGATCGTGAGAGGACGAGGCTATTACTGAAAGCAAGTAAGAATAAGGTCAGTAAAGCTTTTGGTACCACAACGTGACACATAGGACTACGAATTCACTTACGCAAAATCGGTGCGGCAAGTGATGGCATGTGTAAGGCATGTGGCCGGCTTTCGCGGCTAAAAGACAACGGTACTTAGGTGGGGACACAATATCAGATATGAACCAACTTAGGGTAGTGGTAAGGAAAACAATTAAGGATTTTGTAAGTAGCACGGAATTCTTAACTTGAAATTTGTTTTCGAAGTTTTTAGAGAGCACAACAAGCCGATTACTGGCTTAGGTGTATATTCATAATGGCATGGGACGGATTAATATCTGCACCCTCTTTTCAACCTAACCTAGGTTAGGTTAGGACGTTTTCGTCTATTGTTATACCACAGGAACAGAAGAAGGAAGATGCCCTCTAGTTCCTACCATCGAACTATGCAGATCGCTTTAAAAAGCCCAATAACATGCGAATGTTCACATACGCTAAGTCAGACAGATTCTCAAAGAAATGAGAACTAAGTAGCAGTCTGCCCTCAGACTCACTTAGACATTTTCGTCCATTGCGATACCACAGGAATAGAAGAAGGAAGATGCCCTCTAGTTCCTACCGTTGAATTATCCCGATTGCTTTAAAAAACGCAACAACTTGCGAATGTTCACATCCGCTAAATAGATAGGTTCTCAAAGAAATTAGAATCTAATGTGGAACTCCTTTTGACTGCCAGTGCGGGACACACACAGAAGGTGTTTTGTAGTCTCTTCTTCTTCGATGTCCTCACAGCTTCTGCAAAAGTCGTTGCTGACAATCTTCAGTCTGTCAGCATTTTTTTCCGATTAGACAGTGGCAGGTCACTTACGGATACAATGACTGAGACGTCTGTTCCAGCCAATGACAGCAAAGCGGAAGACCTCTTCAAATCTAAATTAGACCACATAGTTTTGGAATGCTTACAGACCCCTCTTTGTGACCATCTTTCATTCATTGTCCTGCCGGACTGGTGCTGAAAACTTAGTTTACATGTCGCTAGAGGCATACCCACAGAAACCAGTATCCCCAGGAATGTGTAGGGTAGTTCCTAGTCTCGCAAGCTCATCCGCTTTACAATTCCCTGGGATATCTCTGTGGCCCGGCAACCAGAACAGGTGAATTTTGAACTGTTCAGCCATCTTGTTGAGAGATCTGCGACAGTCGAGGGCGGTCTTTGTGTTCAGAAATACGTTCTCCAGGGATTTAATGGTTGCCTGGCTGCCTGAGAAGATATTTATGCCAATCGTCGTGATGACATTACGACCACATCCACCACTTCCTTAATTGCAAGGATTTTCACTTGATACACATTGCAGTGGACGGGAAACCTTTTCGATATGACCAGTTCTAAATCTTTAGAGAACACTCCAAAGCCCACCTGGTCGTGTAGATTGGAATCATCCGTATAGAAGTCCATGTAACTTCTGTTACCAGGGATATCGTAGTTCCAATCGGTTCATCAGGAATAGTAGTACAGTACTTTTCATTTTTAGCTTCAGAAAAAAACGTATCTATTAAAATGAGTTAAACAACCACATTTACAAGAAATAAAATGCCACAAACAATTTACTCGACACATGTTTTCAAATATTTACATTCCCCCTTAAGATAGTGTACTTCACCTTGAAATTTAACTTTGTGCCTAACGCAATAGTTTGTGTAAAAGTCAAACAAAATCCACATTTCTCAAATTTATTATTGATCACCAACTATTACATCCATAACTATTGATTGATTGAGTAGTTTTTCTTTTAGTTCATCGCACACGGCCCTTGGTAATTATATCATTTCTGTTTGCCATAACTTATTCAATAATAAGTTTGGGTTAACATGTTCGCTGACATTTTGAAGGACATACTTGCGAAGCGAAATGCCTAAGGCCTGAATAATTTTTTTCACACATTTGCCTAAAAAATAAAACAGTTTCCGCCAAAAAAATTGTTTTATGCTCTGCATTTAAAGAAAAAAATTGGGGAGATGCAACCTTGAATTTTCATAAAAAAAACTCCTTTTATGTCTTAACAAACTCTATGGTTTGTTTGAGCTTTTTTGATACAAAAACAGAAAATTTCAAAGCTTAAATGCCAAAGTAAATGAAAAATGAAAGTGCCAATGGATGAGTGTACAAACATTTATGCTAGGCAAAAGTATTTGTTTAAATTATCTTGGGATATTTTTTTTTTTTTTTGAAAATTTTTATTTATTTTTCTAAATCAAAACAAAAGCAAATTTTAAACATAAATAGGGTAAAAAGTTTAAACAGAATTTTGCTTTCTGCCAAGGGTGTGGTGTGTTGAACATGAAAGTAAAGAAAATGGGGCACACGAATATAGCAATATTTTGTGCATTTTGGCCAAGAAAGTAAAAAATCATATTTAGACATCTAAAAATATTTGTTTTTGGACAGAAATACCATCTTTCTTTGTTTGCTTTTGTACTACAAGAGAGGTAGATAGGTAGCAGATGTCAAAAGTTGGCTAAAACCATCAAATGACTAATGCCGAGTGTCGAAATGATTGCCGAGCATTGTTATACAAAGGAATCATAAATGCAGGGTGGTTTACTTCAAGATTCAAATTTGTCATGCACTTATCTAACCGAATGGAATGTTTCTATACTAAAAAGTAAAAATATTGAATTACGAAATGATAAAATTTTTATATTATTTAAAGGTATTTAAAACATCGCCAAAAAAATCATTAAAGAACCTGTAAGGAAAGGCAAAAGTCGGACGGAGCCGACTATATAATACCCTACACCACCTGGTGTACGTAGTACTTTTTATATGTAGAACTTGTCTCGAAATCTTGCCACTCTTTAATTTGGATACTTATTGAAATATCAAATAGAACCTTGCAAGATTTTTTCTACGATAGGCCAACAAATTTGGATTTCCACATCCTTAAAAGGCCATATCGGATAAAAGATTATATGGGAGTTACATCGAAACCTGTGCCAATTTTGATGATACATACTGGGACGTCAAATAGAACATCTCACGCCCTATATTGTTGTTGTAGTAGCAGTGTGTGGTACTCTGAGGCGGCACCCCATGTCGATGAAGGAATTCATCGGGTCAATCCGGTACATACAACCGGCTGCCATGGGATTGCAGATATGTGACTAAAATTGTGGCTTTTACTGCCTTAAAATCTATATCGGAAGATATATACGGGAGCTAAATATAAATCTGAACCATTTTAGTTCAAAATCAATAGCGTTCTTTGCGTCCTTGGCCCAAAGAGACTTGTACAAAATTTCATGACAATCGGACAATAAAGGCGACCTCTAACTTGATCACAATAATACATGGACAGGCAGACGGACATTGCTAAATCGAATCAGGAAGTGATTCTAAGCCGATCTGTATACTTATCAATGGGTCTAGCTCTTCTCCTTCTAAGCGTTGCAAACAAATGCACAAAGTTATAGTACCCTGTACCACAGTGGTGGTGTAGGGTATAATAATGAAAAATTTTAGTTTTAAGTTTAAGTACAATGGGGTGGTAACCTTTGGAATATTGTGTAGGCATATTGGTGAGCCTGGCAAACTGGTAAAGAGCCTTTATTAAGTTCCCAAAGTTTTTGTTTTCATACCATCCACATTGATTGGGAGTATACTTATTTCGTCATTCCGCTTGTAACTCATCGAAATATGGATCTAAGACCCCACAATATACATACATATAGTCCTCATCGTTTTGACATTCTAAGATTTAGCAATGTACATCCCTCTGTCAGTCGAATGCATGCTAATTTTCGGAAGAATAAAGCTAGGCGCTTGAAATTTCGCACAAATACTTCTCAATAGTGTAGGTTATAGTTTGAGATTGTAAATGGGCCAAATCGGTGCATGTTTTCATGTAGCTGCCATATAAACCGATCTCCTGATTTCATTTTCTGAGCCTCTAGAGGGCTCCATTCTTATCCTATTTGGCTAAAAGCGTTGACACGAGACCCGGATTGTCTACCAGACAACAAAAATTCGTAATGGAGATATTCGGGCATTTGTTTATGCAAAATCTTCTCGAAAACTTTCAATAGATAGCATAATATAGAAATCGGACGGAAGTCATTATTTGATTTAGGGATTTGGAATATCTTTGATATTTTCCAAATAGTCGGATATGCACTGGAGATTTGACTTGACTGATCAAAGACAATGTAAAACTTCGTCGTGCGATACACATCTATACTCAAAATTGGAAACCAACAGTTGTGCTTTCCGGAAGCCTATTAGTGTCTTCCTAAAAAGTAGAGTCTATATCTAAGGTAGGAATATTAACAAAAGTTTCATTCAATTTATTTATATCACCATGGTAATTAGAAATTGCCTTGGATTTTCCAATTCCGATATTGTTTATAACCTTCCTTTTGGCTTTCGAGTCTAACGCCGAATAATATTTGGAAGAATAATATCGTAATTTTGCATCACTAATGAGTACATTAACTTTATTTCTTGCCGTGCGATTTCCTCATGAAGTTCCGGCGTTTTAAAACGTTTCCACCAGGGATAGGCTAATTTAGTTAGAATTGTATTTTTATAGAAAATTTTATTAAAATTTGTTTACAAAAAATTTCGTCAAAATTTTTTTATATAAAATTTCGTCAACACTTGTTTATAGAAAATTTTGTCAAAAATTTTTTTATAGAAAATTTTGTCAATTTTTTTCTTTAGAAAAATTTTGTCAAAATTTTTTTTAGAAAATTTTATCAAAAAAATGTTCTATAAAAAAAATTTGACAATATCTTTCTTCTAAAAAAAATTTAATTTATTTTATTTAAAATGTAATTTAAATTATATAAAATTTTTTTCATAGAAAATTTTGGCAATATTTCTTTTTTATAGAATTTTTTGTCAAATTGTCAAATTTTTTAATAGAAACGTTAGCAAATTTTTTTCAATTGATTTTTTTATTTCTAAATAAAATTTTTTCAACAATTTATTTTTTTTTTTTTGTTTGTTTCTCTTTCGAGACGAGCTCAATGATCGGAGATGCAAATGGAAAAGGAAAGCCAAAGATAGCAACACACACCACCACTATTGGCCGCGTTTCGTCTTTCGTTAGAAGACTCTTCAACCCTATTAGGTGTGATGGCTTCAAGGGCCGTGCGTTGGTATGTTGTATTTGAATCGTATTAATAGCGAAAACGCATCCAAGGAACAATTACCACATTAACCAAGCTCCGACAACCCTGCTTATTAGCTGTACTTTTTCCAATGCATGTATTTTCGTGTAATGACAGACATTCTGTCTGTGGCAAATTACACTTCTTCCATACTACACATGATTTTTTCATCTGTTGGAAGTTGTATTGATGGCTTCGGTGGCAAAACGCGAACAATTTTCCATTTGCCAACATATTTTTATAGAAAATTGTGTCTAAATTTTTTTATAGAAAATTTTGTCAAAAATTTTTTTATATTAAATTTTGTCAATAACTATTTTTTAATAGAAAATTTTATCAATATTTCTTTTTTTATAGAAAATTTTGTCAATATTTCTTTTTATAGAAAATTTTGTTAAAATTTCTTTTTTTTTTTTTAAATTATTTAAAATTTTTTAAAAGAATATTTTGCAGAATTGTCAGAATTTATTTGTATTTCTATATTTCTATATTCTATTCTATTTTGTCAACAATTTGTTTATGGACATTTTTTTCAACAATTCTTTTTTTGTAGAAAATTTTGTCAAAATTTTGTTTATGGAAAATTTTGTCAAAGTTTTGTTTTTAGATAATTTTGTCAAAGTTTTGTTTATAGAAAATTTTGTCAAAATTTTGTTTATAGAAAATTTTGTCAAAATTTTGTTTATAGAAAATTTTGTCAAAATTTTGTTTATAGAAAATTTTGTCAAAATTTTGTTTATAGAAAATTTTGTCAAAATTTTGTTTATAGAAAATTTTGTCAAAATTTTGTTTATAGAAAATTTTGTCAAAATTTTGTCAAAATTTAGTTTATAGAAAATTTTGTCAAAATTTTGTTTATAGAAAATTTTGTCAAAATTTTGTTTATAGAAAATTTTGTCAACATTTGTTTATAGAAAATTTTGTCACAATATTGTTTATAGAAAATTTTGTCAAAATTGTGTTTATAGAAAATTTTGTCAAAATTTTGTTTATAGAAAATTTTGTCAACATTTGTTTATAGAAAATTTTGTCAAAATATTGTTTATACAAAATTTTGTTTATAGAAAATTTTCTGTAAATCAAAATTTTGTTTATAGAAAATTTTCTGTAAATCAAAATTTTGTTTATAGAAAATTTTGTCAAAATTTTGTTTATAGAAAATTTTGTCAAAATTTTGTTTATAGAAAATTTTGTCAAAATTTTGTTTATAGAAAATTTTGTCAAAATTTTGTTTATAGAAAATTTTGTCAAAATTTTGTTTATAGAAAATTTTGTCAAAATTTTGTTTATAGAAAATTTTGTCAAAATTTTGTTTATAGAAAATTTTGTCAAAATTTTGTTTATAGAAAATTTTGTCAAAATTTTGTTTATAGAAAATTTTGTCAAAATTTTGTTTATAGAAAATTTTGTCAAAATATTGTTTATACAAAATTTTGTATATAGAAAATTTTCTGTAAATCAAAATTTTGTTTATAGAAAATTTTCTGTAAATCAAAATTTTGTTTATAGAAAATTTTCTGTAAATCAAAATTTTGTTTATAGAAAATTTTGTCAAAATTTTGTTTATAGAAAATTTTGTCAAAATTTTGTTTATAGAAAATTTTGTCAAAATTTTGTTTATAGAAAATTTTGTCAAAAATTTGTTTATAGAAAATTTTGTCAAAATTTTGTTTATAGAAAATTTTGTCAAAATTTTGTTTATAGAAAATTTTGTCAAAATTTTGTTTATAGAAAATTTTGTCAAAATTTTGTTTATAGAAAATTTTGTCAAAATTTTGTTTATAGAAAATTTTGTTAAAATTTGGTTTATAGAAAATGTTGTCAAAATTTTGTTTATAGAAAATTTTGTCAAAATTTTGTTTATAGAAAATTTTGTCAAAATTTTGTTAATAGAAAATTTTTTCAAAATTTTGTTTATAGAAAATTTTGTCAAAATTTTGTTTATAGAACATTTTGTCAAAATTTTGTTTATAGAACATTTTGTCAAATTTTTATTTCTATAGAGAATGTACGAACGTTTTATTTCTATAAAAAAAAAAACTTTTTTTTAGAAAATTTTGTCGAAATTTCTTTTTTACAGAACATTTTGTCGATATTTCTTTTTTATAGAAATTTTTGTCAAATTGTTTAAAAGAAAATTTTGCCAAATTTTTTAGTTTTAAACTTTTGCAAAATTTTTTTCGATAGATTTTTTTATTTCTAAAAAATAAAATTTTCAACAATTTTTTCATAGAAACTTTTGTCAAAATTTTGTTTTTTAGAATATTTTGTCAAAGTGTACAACATTTTCTATTGTGCACTTGAAAATTTGTCTAATGTCACTGCAAGTGCTTTTTTGTATAGGCCACATTGACCTACAGCACAGCGACGGGCCGATTCGTCTGGTTTGTCTAAGTTTGGCAATGTTGATATGTTTTGTTGTTCTAAGCACTGATGATAAGTTTGTGTAGGAATAGTGGAAAATAAATATTTCTATTCTCTTACTGCGCTTGGGGGAGCTAGCGCACGTATTGACCCATGTTTCAGAACAATAGCCTGCTCTACACTGTACTCAATAGTCGTTGGGTATGTAGAGCACCCTTATCAATTTGACAAAGGTGTTGGTGAAGATACATGGCATATCAGAAATGGCGATCCAGCATGCCAGTCAAAGTGTTTTGACAACAGCACACACTTGCTAAACTTTTATAAGTTCTTTGCTATGCTATTCTTTGAATGGAAAGCTTTGAATTTAAATGATCTTGAGCTGGAATATGTTGACGAAAGGATTTAAAAGTCCAAAATAAAAGAGTGCTTACATATAACTTTTTATTTTTTCGATATTTTATTTCTATAGAAAATTTTGTGAAACTTTTATTTCTATAGAAAATTTTTTTAAAGTTTTATTTCTATAGAAAATTCTGCCAAAATTTTATTTGTGAAGAAAATTTTTTAAAATTTTATTTGTATAGAAAATTTTGTCAAAATTGTTGCTACAGAAAATTTTTTCAACATTTTACATGGAATTAATGAATTTCAGCATCTAACTCACTGTTGGCTACTGGTGATCTTAAGCTATTTTGGGACCAAATATATGTTCATAACAGTTAAGGAAAATGTTTGATCATTTCTTTAAAGTTTGTTTGAAATTATTAGAATTCCTTGTTTAAGTTGAAAAAAAATTATCATATCCATAAATAGTTTCCTTCTAACTTTTCCATTTCCTTACCCAATTTGTTTTTCTTTTCGTATATTCATAACATAAATTACATAAAATAAATGGATGAATATTGATATAACTCATAAAAATCCATTTTTTATGGTTGTTTATACAAAGAGGCTAATTTTAAAATGATTTTAGCTTTCAAGCATATAAAGCGCTTTAAAAACTAGTTGAAAAAAAAACGAATGTTTTTTTTTGAAACGCCGCTATTTTTGTAGTCTACAAGTTTCTTACTTTCCAGCACAACGTCACAAAACAGGCACCCACATAGAGATTTTTTTTTTACAAATAGAAAATTACAAAATAAAACGAAACAAACGAAAACAGTTTCTATTTGTTATACAGAGAGATTGTTTTTTTTTATTGTTTAAGTTTTTCTGGCGAAAAACAAAGCCATAAACAAAGCCAACTACACAGCAATCACGGGCATAGCGGGCGATGTATGTAGACATACGTATAACCCTATGTATGTGCATACTTATGAGTGTATCTGCTGTATAACTGATGGGATGAGTTGGAGATAGATCGTGAAAAAAAGAAATGTTGGATATACCGCAACGTACCGCAAACCGGGACCACAGTCATAAACACGTGCATGGTCTACACAATTGTAACACAAAATCAGTATCACCCACTTTTCCCTATCATCGTCAGAGAGATAGAGCGACAAAGTCGTCGTCATGGCTAAAATGAATGCAATTTTCATATAAACTAAATGCACGGGCAAACGCTCTGTTGACTGCGATTAGGATTTCTAAGTTTCGGAAAAATATATGACAAAATTTTCTGTAAAAGGGAAAATTTTTCGTAGAAACTAAATTTTTGAAAAAAATTTTGTAGAAATAAAAATTTGACAAAATTTTCTATAAAAATACAAATTTGAGAAAACTTTTCTATAGAGTGTACGGTCTTTTAGGCAGAGGTCTGTACCATTGCAGTAGCCGCAAGAGAAATTCTGGCAAGGAGCTTACCGCCCTCGAAACTTAGAATTTATGTGGACAGTATGGCGGCGCTCAAGGCCTTGGGGTCGAGGATGGTGAGGTCGAAATGCGTAGCGGACTGTTTGCAATCCCCGGGCCCACGATGTGAGGCTGACATGGGTTCTTGGGCATGAGAGGATTCCAGGAAATGAGGGGTCTGACGAGTGCGCCAGGAGGGGTTCGTCTGCGCCGGGCGGACCAGTCATCGGTCTTGCCTACGTGCCATTTTTCGAGCTACTGAACACTGTAGAGGGGATGGCCAGGGCGGCGTCAGTGGTGAGGTGGGACACGGTAGATGGTTGCCGAGCTGCAAAGCCGCTATGGCGGGTCATCAACCGGAGGACGACGAGAGAGTTGCTGGCGTTCGATAAGAGGTCAATGAGTACTTTGTCATTACCGGACACTGTACCATAGGCCGGATGGCGGCGCGCATGGGGATACCGCAAAATTACTTCTGTAGGAGTTCCCTCGATGAAGATGAGGAGAAGACTATTGAGCACTTGCTTTGTTCCTGTCCGGGTCTACAGAGACGTAGGCTCTCCTTTTTTGGGTAGCCGTTTCTTCTGTTATCTGGGTGAACTTGCGAACGTACCTTTGGTATCTCTCCTGAGGTTTGTTGAGGGAGCAGGATGGCACCGACGGGGGGTGACCCAGGCTTCGGCGTAGGTAGGTCCGTGCTTGCGTAGGAAAGGGCGGTTCTTCACCTCCCGCTCGGGTTTCTCCATTCCGCATGTCTTTTTCTTTTTATTCGTGTATAGCCTCTAGTACGAGGTCTCACATTTTCCTTTTTTTCCTTTGCTCTCTCTAGGGTACCACAAATGGCCAAAATGGCCTCCGAGTGAATTCATTTTGACAAAATTTTCTATAGAAATAAAATTTTGACAAAATTTTCTATAGAAATAAAATTTTGACAAAATTTTCTATAGAAATAAAATTTTGACAAAATTTTCTATAGAAATAAAATTTTGACAAAATTTTCTATAGAAATAAAATTTTGACAAAATTTTCTATAGAAATAAAATTTTGACAAAATTTTCTATAGAAATAAAATTTTGACAAAATTTTCTATAGAAATAAAATTTTGACAAAATTTTCTATAGAAATAAAATTTTGACAAAATTTTCTATAGAAATAAAATTTTGACAAAATTTTCTATAGAAATAAAATTTTGACAAAATTTTCTATAGAAATAAAATTTTGACAAAATTTTCTATAGAAATAAAATTTTGACAAAATTTTCTATAGAAATAAAATTTTGACAAAATTTTCTATAGAAATAAAATTTTGACAAAATTTTCTATAGAAATAAAATTTTGACAAAATTTTCTATAGAAATAAAATTTTGACAAAATTTTCTATAGAAATAAAATTTTGACAAAATTTTCTATAGAAATAAAATTTTGACAAAATTTTCTATAGAAATAAAATTTTGACAAAATTTTCTATAGAAATAAAATTTTGACAAAATTTTCTATAGAAATAAAATTTTGACAAAATTTTCTATAGAAATAAAATTTTGACAAAATTTTCTATAGAAATAAAATTTTGACTAAATTTTCTATAGAAATAAAATTTTGACAAAATTTTCTATAGAAATAAAATTTTGACAACATTTTCTATAGAAATAAAATTTTGACAAAATTTTCTATAGAAATAAAATTTTGACAAGATTTTCTATAGAAATAAAATTTTGACAAAATTTTCTATAGAAATAAAATTTTGACAAAATTTTCTACTTTTCTATTTTTTTGTATACGTAAATTCCTCTGTTTAGCCCTTATTATAATGTAGGCGTTTATCTAATGGGATGCAAATTCTATTAGCTGTTTACTTTTTGCATGCCATACAAGGATTTGGGGGATGAGGGCAATTGAAATTGTGATAAGCAGAAATTGAATTAATTTTTGTTTAATTGTAAAATTGAGCTCTTCTCGAAAATACGTTTTACTGTTTTCTGTTCTCGAGACATCATTTCATCATTGTGCACAATTTATAATTTTTGAGTGAGTCTATGAATCATTTGAAAAGTTTGCTGTCGGTTTGCTATGGCGAGGATGGGTGGCACACGTTCAAATTGTACGATACAGAAGAAGAAATAAACTTGTCGTTTTGTAGGAACAGTCTGGAAAATACAGTTCAAAAAGTTTAATTAGCATTTTTGATTAAATGAAAACGAAACGAGAATGAATTTAGCCATTCGAGTGAAACTGCATCGTATGCACCTACATTTGTACATACCACCCATAATTTGGTCCAATAAAGATGCGCAGTATTTGCTGATGAGCTTAAGGTGACATTTGATAAAACTAATTTGTGGAGGTTACAAATTTTTTCCTTGGAAAAGTGGTTTTATTGACCTTTGTTTGCAAACGAAAGGGATGAGAAGTTGTTGATTATCACATGAGTTTTAATAAAGTATGCAAGTGAGATCTTTTGAAGAAGAAAAGTGGCAATTAGGGTTTTTTGGCATATTCTAATGCGTTTCTGTGAAAAAGTCAAAACTTATACACAGCCCCAATTAGGAGGAAGATCTAACTAGTCTCTTGTCTCCTTGAGATTAAAGTGTTTGATGTTTGTAATCAATTTTTAACCCTAACAGTTCATAGCTCGAAAGACAAATTTCGCCTTTTTCAACTTTTGTTGCTATGGTCCTTCCCTTGAATTTGGACCATGGTTTTAAAGTCAGAGATCGAGGCACTTGGAGCGCTATTCTACGTTCAGCTAAGGGACAAATTTCATGTCATAAAGTAAGTTTTTTGCCTATAGAACTAAAACTTTTATTCAAGAACATAATATAGATACATATGTGCTTTTTGACCAATCATCAGTTAGAGGTCAGAAATGAAAGCGTAACAGTTTTGACCAAATTACTTGGAGTCACAGTTTGTAACCTACTAAGAGCTCTTAATATTTAATCAACGACTTTTAGCATTTTTATCGAGGTCTTCTAGCCCCTACACGGGATGAATATGAACACCACTCGAATTGAAACTCTCGAGTTTCTATTTTTATGGTGTTCACCGTTATTAGAAGAGTCTCAGCAGAAAGGTAACGGGCGCGTTTACAGATTCCGAATATTGCTTTGTATAGCTGTAACTGATACAAGTATCGCGAACAATGAGCGGTATCGAGTGCAACCTCAGTGGGAGGACGCGCAGCATTGGCTCTAGCTTAAATACAGAATGCCTGTGATACTCGATATGACAGGGTGAGTAATTTGTGCCTTTAAAAAACCAATGGACATTACGTTCCCGAGGTGATCTTTCGTACAGACGGGAACAAGCTTACTGTACATTTACTGATTATTGACCATTGCGACATATGGTTTGTAAGAACGAATAATTAAGGGTATAGCGAGGACAACATAGCATTTATAGTTTAAAAATATAAAATTATATATAATTTGCAACTATTATTTTTAATATTAGGCAGCCTTTTGCTGTGACTCTTTGAATTCTATAGAAGTTTTTTCTGATCTTAAAATCCATATTGTGAATAATTATCATAGTAGACTGATTGTGAATGAAAAGATCACAATAAATTAAGTTAATACTTGCCTAAGGCCAAGTATGCACCACAAGCAAAATTTTCGGTAGCAACACACAGTGACAAAAGGCTATGCATATGCATCGTTTGGCGAATCTGCCACACTTTTTTTGGTGGTAAAGTACGCGTTTGTCAAAAATAAATGTTATTTTGTATAAATTAATCCATGGCATATTGTAATTAGTTGTTATTGTTATAGCCACATTTTCGTTTAGTAATTACTTGACGCAAAAAATTATCATAGCAATCCCCGGCACAGGATAACTGTTTGCAAATAAAAACGATTAATTACAGCACATATGTACCTTATTAACCAAAAATGATTAAAATTCGGCAAAAATTATAAATCGATGTTTGTCGTCATCTTGTATTCTACACAACTGTTTTCCAGTGGCGACAATGTCTTGGCTGCAACCGAAAATTTCGCTAAAAGTGCATACTCAGCCTACCGAGCAAAATTGCAGGTACGCATCTCAAATGAATTTTTCTGTGCGTAACAGGGTGACTTAAAAGGCTTGCAGATTTTTTTGATAGGTTCATGCAACATGAAATAAAATTAATTGCAAATAAAAACGTTTAATTTTAGCACATATGTGATTTATTGACCAAAAATGTTTAAAAATCGGGCAAAATATAAATCGATGTTTATCGCCATTTTGTAGTCGACATAAATATTTTCTAGTGGAGACATAAATGCCTTGGCTGCAACCGAAAATTTCGTTTGAGGTGCGTACTCCACTTTAACTTTTAATTTTACAACAATGAGAGATATAATGCGGAAGAATAGCATAAAGGGTAATTTTTTAGCTGTTATCTTTTTGGCAACACTGTTTTAAACAGCTCACGCACGTTCCGTTTTTTGTTTCACTGTCAAACATCTTCAGTTTGGTTTATAATTTAACAATGAATCATCTTGCAAACGAACAACGCTTGCAAATGATTGAAGTTTGTTATCAAAATGCGAAAATTTCATTGAGAGACGAAAGTTCATGAGCGACGAAGCTAATTATTGGGTCAATAAGTTCGTAAATAATCTGAATTTTCGATAGTGATGTGAAGATCAGCCAGAAGCAAGGCAAAAAAGTCACGGTTTGGTGCGGTTTATAGACTGGTGGCATCATTGGATCGTAACTGCGAACTTTTTTTCCCAAAATGCAAGAGCTTGACTTACATGACATATGGTTTCAACAAGACGATGCCACATGCCACAATGCACTCGTTAAGAGGCGAGTTCGGTGAATATTTTATTTCACGTTCGAGACCGGTCAATTGGCTGCCTAGATCGTTCGATTTAACGCCTTTAGACTATATTTTGTGGGGCTG
The DNA here is from genome assembly GCF_963082655.1 of Stomoxys calcitrans. Lineage (NCBI taxonomy): Eukaryota > Metazoa > Arthropoda > Insecta > Diptera > Muscidae > Stomoxys > Stomoxys calcitrans. The sequence continues at coordinate 15,214,270 of NC_081555.1, read as the reverse complement.
TGTTAAAGCTCATGTCTATACAGACAAGCCCGCATCATTTGAGGCATTGGAAGACAACATTAAAGCATTTGTTCGTGAGATACCGATCGAATGTTGGAAAGAATATGCCAAAATTGGACTAAGGATGGACCATTGGAGGCGCAGTCACGGTCAACATTTGCATGAAATATTCTTCAAACATTAAATTATAGGGAACGTAACATCGATTCAAATAAAGATTTCACGCATTTTTCTGAATTTTATGCGTTTTTTTTTAACTTTCCTATAGCTCTTAAAAAGTCACCCTTTATGTGTGTGTCCTTCACTGTTTTCGTCATTATAAAAGAACGTATTGGGGCTAAAACAATAGAGATAAAAAATTAAACAAGCAAGTGACTTACGTATTTTACTATTATTGAAAACATGATTATTAAACAAAATATAGCTTCAAACATAAATATTTTAGGAAAATTTTACACTAAAACTAACAACAAAATCAATAAAACACCAATGCAGTAGCCACATATGGAAGAAAAAATCATTAATATAATGAATTGCATTGTACTGGTGTAGAAAACAGTTTAATGATTATATGCAAAATGAAAGTTTCCAAAAAATATGAACATTTCTTTTACTTACTTTCCAGTAGCCGCTGTATCAAACTATCCACATTAAGATCAAAATCCGCCATTGTGAATGGTTATGGTTGTTGCAGACAGCTCCGCTATGCTCACTCTATTCGTTGATTGATGTTGATGTCACTTGTTATTGTTGTTTTGGTTAAATTGGTGTCTTTCGTCTTGTGACGTTTACGTTTTTATTGAACCACACTTTATTATATACTCTCTCGCACTGTTTAGCTTGCAGTAATGTGCTCTAAATTTTGGGGGTGGTGTTTTAAAGGAACTTAATGAATATTGTGTGTTGTTATTTTTTGCCGTTTCAATTGTTGTTATTATTGTTGTTGCTTTTTTAAGCCAAATTACTTCACACTGCACAACAAAACGGTGATGGTGGTATGTACTTGTCAAAAGCACAAACACACGCACACATTCATAAAAGTGGTGAATCCACTTGAATTTTTTGTATATTTATTTATTTCTGATTTCAATAGTTGTTAAATTGAAATTTTGTAGAGAACTCAAATCTAGAAAAGAAAAACATGACAACATTTAAGAAGATAACACAATAATAGTACACCACAGCCAAACACACGCTCATTAAATTGAACACACGTTGTTTTTTTTCGAGATACAAAAGGCGGCGGCGGGTACGTAATACACGTCAAAAAAAAACGAAACCAGAATCTTGTTAGCTATGCTAACGCACTGTTAGGGAGGAAAATTGGAATCATAAAACACCACAAGAATCTATGATTAAACCCCACTGCCACCACATGCCGATAGCAGCAGATAATGATGATGATGACGAAAAGTGTTAAAAAAACACACACCAAAGTATTAAATGAAAGAATTCTTGATTTTAAGTGTGTTGTGATTCACTTCTTTTCCCCCTCTGACCGATCAGAACATAAAAAACAGCCACACGCACACCCAAATTCAATTAAGTTTCTATCGGCGTAAGACGACGAACCAGAAAACAACAAAACACACCAGAAAATATACAAAAATAACCCAATAAACGAAAGTTTCCGCACACAAAACACACACAATACTAATACTTTTTTGTTGTACTCCTGGCAAAGGGTGTGGAAATCCATATGTGCTTGCTTTAAACCAAATTATTTTCACAATTGCATATTTTGCACCAAAAAAAATGCTTTAATTTCTTGTTGGCGAGATTTTCACCAAACGCAGTTAGTTGTTACATGTATCAGTTGTAGTAGTATATCTTTGCAACTCTCTTTTTTGTGCGACCATATCTATTCTACAAACAAATGCACTATTTTCATTAAACACTTTTTCGATTTTTTTCGTACTTATTTCGAGAATAAATTAAATTTATAAATTTATTATCTTGAAGAAGATAGAATCATCATACCGATTCTCCGATTCTTATTAGAATTTCAGTGTGTGCCGTATCACCGTATCACATCGCCGTATTAATTGTGAATGAAATATGGAAGGCACATACACGAAAAATAAAATGGACACATTCGGCAGCATTGTAAATTTGAGTAGTAGTATTTTTCATATGTCAAATACTATATCAACACAGGGTGATCTGAACTAAATTATAAGTCTCGTAAACTTTGTTCATTCAAAATGGTTACAAAAATATTGCTCAATTTTTCTTTTTGCACTGAAAAAAGATTACCGAATATATTATCTCTATTATGAATTATGTATAATACTGTTGAACTTAAATTTGTGAAATTTGATAATGGCTGTTGCTATGTTCCCTTTTCATGTTTTTCGCGATTACTTTTTTGAAATAACAGGGATAAAATAACAATTTTATTAAAATGTTACCATTACCGAATGAAATCAGCGAGTGTTTTGATTAAAAATCCATTATTTAAAACAAATTAATGGGCGAAAAATATTACGAAAAACGAAGTTAGTACCAGCTTATAAGCAGCAAAACAGTGTTATAATAATGAAAATACAACTTTAAAACACATTTGAAGAAGATACATTTTATAACAACGTTTATTTCTAAAGCCACTTTGACATTTAGATCAGAATGCACTTATAAGGTGAGGTCATGCGAACAGCTGGGTACAATTTTATTTATTTTTGTTTTGATTTTGCAGCAAATCTAAATTTCAAAGGCTTAATAATACAGCTGTGATATTTTTCTTAAATTTTAAAAAGATAGAACATCATTTGAACAGATAATCCAGACATATGTACCGAAACAGTGTTATAATGATGAAAATACAAAAATAAAACACATTTGATTAAGAGATAAGTTGTATAACAAAGTTTTTTCTAAAACCACTTTGACATTTAACTTTTTTTATTTTATTTTCTGAATTTTGTAATTTTAAAGCCCTATAAGAGCCCATTCAATAAAATTACAATAAGTTACAATTACAATACAATTTACCGCATTTGCCACTCAAGGTAGTTTCGTTGGGGGTAGATTTTTGTAGTTGTGCTAATGACCTACCTCTTAATTGTACCACGCATTTGCATTTACGACATTTGTCAATCAAGGTAATTTCTTTAGGGGTAGATTTTTGTTTTTGTGATAGTGACCTAACTCCTAGTTGTACCATGGACATTTTATTAAAATAGAACAGACGCCTAAAAACACGACTTCATGTATGGGAACATGAAATGACGCTCTATTTTAGGCGTCAAAGTTAAAAATTCTTTAACTTTTGCGCGTTACATTTGTGGGATTTGTTTGCAGATTTGCATTTTTCAACGCAACGCTCAAAGATAAAGCTGGTGGGTTAAAATCCGCTCACTTTAGTCAACCTTACTTTACTTATAAGACGGATGGAACCAATTTTCCTTTCAAGCGCAGTATGCAACTTTTTTCGTTACCATAAGAAATGCATTGACATATCCTAAATGAAATTTTCGCTGCCGGTACCAAAAATTTCGCTTGCACGCTGTTTAAATAAAATTTTCTTTGCGTAACAGGGTGACATAATAGGCATTGATGAATTTTTTTACAAGTACGAATGAAAATGGGTGTTTTAATAGCTCCATGCTATATGAGATGAAGTTATTAGCAAATTAAATCGTTTTATTACAGCATATATGTACTTTATTAGCCAAAATGATTAAAATTCCAAAATTATAAATTGGTGTTTGTCGCCATCTTGTATTCTACACAACTATTTTTCAGTGGCGACATAAATATCTTGGCTGAAAACGAAAATTTCGCTAAAGGTGCATGCTCAGATGCACTTGAAAATTTTAATCATTTGTTCTTCTTTTTATTTTAATAACTAAGATTTTGCCAGGGCCTTTTCGGAAAAATATTTGGACGCATTCCCCTTTTCCTTTTGCCGCACACACTCCTTGTTAACCTCTATTAATAATTCAATTTCATCCTTGATATAATCCAATTGTTTTTCTACTTCGTTTCGCTGAAGTGTAGGGTCTAGATCTAAAAAAATGGAAACAATTTTTAGGCAATTCATTTAAAATTTTAAAATTCCACATACTTCTTCTTTTGCACAATAGGCGATACATATTGTGTATGCCATCCAGAGCACGATCTTTATTCAAGTCATAATTGGCAACTGTATCTTTGGCATTTGCCATTATTTTCTCCCATTTGGAACACTCGGCGCGTGCCTGATTGTAGGATCTTTCCAATTCGGCAAGATCATTTCTCAAGCCCAGGACAGTGAGGGCAGCTTCATTAGTTACTTTGACCATGCGTTTGCGCATTTCTTCGATTTCTTGGAGTTTTTCTTGTTCCAAGCGGGAAATTTCAACTTGAGCTAACACTGGTATTAACCAAATAATTAAAAAAAAAATATTTCAAAATGCTTTACTATATACATTCAAAAGGTCGAGGATCGAGGCTCTTGGAACGCTGTTCTACGTTCGGCTAGTGGAACAAATATTGTCATAGCCAATTAAAGTAAGTACTATATACATTCAAAAACTTACTTAAGGCATCACATCTATCCATGCAATCTTTGACCGATTCAAATATGTCGGATTTTTCGACCACTTCTTCCAGAACTTGTTCATAGGGTTCAAATTCTTTGACGGTGGCTTTTAAAACATCCCGGAAATGAGCTGAAAACATAAAGAACGTGTAATAATAGGTGATAATAAATGGTTTTGTATGTCTACTCATTAAGCTCTATATGACATCAAAGTAGGTAGGTAGCTTTATAGTGAGTATTTATATCGACTTGTGAAATGGGCCCTCTGTTAAATTACACTTACACTTCTATCTCCCAATGAACACTTTATTTTACTCTTTCAATATACTCACAAAGTTCCGAAATGCTGGTTTTGTACTTTTCAATCTTCCCCCTCATCTCCTCATGCATTGCCGTTTCCTCAGCCACTTTCTTCTCGGCTATACGCTTCTTATCAACACAATCCTTTATGAAGCTGTTGACCTCAATGAAGCGTTTACGCAAATCCGTATGAGTTTTATAAAGTTCACTTATGCGAGCGGAATTGCTAGCCGCTTGGCTTTTAGCATTTGCTAGCATTTCTTCCTGCAAACGCATCATGGCAGCGTGCTCGCGTTCATTGCGTATATAGAGAAGTTCAATGGAATCTCCAGCTGAATCCCAATTAGGAGGTTTACTAAAAATCAAAATCCATAGATAAAATTACTTTTATGTTTTGTATTGGCCATGAATGATACCAACATGAAAAATTTTTGCTGTTGCTTGGATTCAATGAAGTCGCCAACCGCTTTTTCGGGACTTAAATCCAAATTTCCAATAACATCAACCTTGGTGGTGGGCTTGAGGCGTGGCATATCGGTATTTTTTTTAATTATTGAATAAAAAACTTGTATGATTCTGAAGTCTGTTGATAAAACCAGTTTGAAGAATGTTGTTTTTATTTGTATTTAAAAGTGGAGGTTGCCATGACTATATCCGTATTACAATGGCTTAGTTGTTGTTGTAGCAGTGTGTGGTTACACTGAGGCGGCAGCCCTTGCTGATGAAGGACTCCATCGGGTCAATCCGGTACGTACACTCAGCTGCCATGGGATTGACAATAGCTTAGTTATGTTAAACCGCTCACCCTTTCATTCAACACGAACCTCCAAAAGTAATCAAATCGTACATAGGTTGTAAGACCGATGTTACGGTCTGAACTATCTATGAATGTTGTGCTGTTTACGCACTGGAGGATGTGTAAATCCAAAACAAAGAAAGTGTCAAGTGATGAAGAAAGCTTTACAACACCGAAAACCATTTCAGCTTTATTCGAATTCAAAAAACGTAGGATCGGTTTGCATGAAGACTATCTTTTCAGCGGCCTATCGGTGCTCATAATGGGTGTGAATGTTAGAGTTTAATAATGTAGTTCATCTGCCTTTGTTTAGAAAATTTAGGATTTGTGTTGCAACTGGTGTATTGGTTTACGTCAGGATGTACTTATAAGGACAGCTGAATACAATTTGTTTATATGTTTTGATTTTGCAGTAAATCTAAATGTCAAATCTTAAGAAGAATTTCTACTTGGTCCGATATTACACACATAAGCAACAAAACAGTGTAATAATGATGAAAACACATATATAAAACAAGTTTGAAGAAGATACGTTGTAGAACATAGTTTATTTCTAAAATCACTGTGACATTTCAATTTACGGCACTTACCTCGCCAGGTAGTTCCGTTGGGGATAGATTTTTGTTGTTGTGATAATAGCTGTTTTCGGGAACTGCACAAATTTTTACTGGAAGTGGCGCGAGAGAGAGCAAATTTTGACAGTTCAAAAATAGAGAACCAACAAATTTCTACTGTTACTTTTTGGCCAGCAGAAATTTGGCACTTTGAACAGATGTTTTGTAAAGGTCAGCTGTTTTATGAAAAGCAGCCGTTACATGAAAATGCAAAAGCTAATATCAAAATGGATCAAAAAATCAAATGCATCCAGAAACCAACCAAGAAAAGAGCAATGATCGGTTTCTTAAGTGTTTTGATGGAATCATACTCACCAGAAAGCTACGATGATATCAACACCGTTCCATTGAATTTGCTAAGGAGGGAAGATGGTGCCGTAGTATTTAGTGGGTCTGGCAGGGCAGGTAAAAGTTAAAAGTATTAAAATAAAAATTTTTTGCAAATTAGTCTGCCAATTATGAACGGATAAAGATATTTTCATAGAAAACACAGTGTCCGTAGCCGCTGCATGACTTAATAGAAATCTCCCTTAGCCGCACATCAGTGGTCGTAGCAATTTATCTAACCGCAATGTCCAAAAGCATTAGATGGTTAGTCCAAGGTATTTTTGTCAGCACAACAAGTGTACTTTTGTATACGGTGATGGTATGTAAAACAGTTGTAGTCCTATGCAGCCTTCGAAATGCATGCTGATGCTCGGCGAATGGAAATTGTCCAACGAGAGGAGCGGGAGGAGTTGTCCCTCATGCGTCTTGGCTACTGATGAGAGAAGGGAGATCGGTGTGTACGACTCCCTCTTGCTCGTGTCCTTTTCAGGTTTCCGTGCCATCTTCCAAACATCGGTAACTATAATTGTTTTCAGATAAGCTGAGGACTGCTGTAAGGCAGAACCAGATTCTTCAGCATCAGTGTAGAAATTCCGTCTGGAACCAGTGCTTTGGGCGACTTGGCGCCACGGATGATGCACTGTTGTCGTTGTAGCAGTGTGTTGTACACTGAAAGACTCCATCGGACCAATGCGGTACGTACAACCGGCTGCCATAGGATTGCACGGTAATTTGTGATGGCCTTCTAGCCTTTTCACTCTCGGGTCAATAAATTGACGTTTATTTAAGGAAAATACCTCACAAGTATCACCAGCATATTTTTTTAATTGTTTTCCAAGCTAGCAAATAAAAAACAAACCGAAACAAAAATCAGCTGTTTTTCTACAAATTTTCACTGGAAGTTGTTCGCGAACTTTTGTTTGCAAATTTTTTAAAGAGAGTAAAATGGCTCTTACTCCCCTGCAAATTTTTATTGGAAAAGTACGCGTACAGACCTAATATCATCTTAATTGAAGTACACAGCATGACATAATTACCAGGTAGTGTACCGTAAACAGCTGAGCACAATTTTTTCTCGCGAGTGCACTAACTGTCAACAAGTTTTGGTTGTGTGTAATTATTATAGTTAAGAACCATAACACACACACACACAACGAAAAAAAAGGCGCAAACTAGTCACATACACAAAATCAGGGTTGCACTAAACACTGATTTTGACAGATAGTGCACTAAGTATTTTGTTGTTGGGCAACTGCCACTACCTGTAAATGAATATATTGGTTGCCCAAAAAGTAATTGCGGATTTTTTAAAAGAAAGTAAATGCATTTTTAATAAAACTTAGAATGAACTTTAATCAAATATGCTTTTTTTACACATTTTTTCTAAAGCAAGCTAAAAGTAACAGCTGATAACTGACAGAAGAAAGAATGCAATTACAGAGTCACAAGCTGTGAAAAAATTTGTCAACGCCGACTATATGAAAAATCCGCAATTCCTTTTTGAGCAACCCAATATCTTGGTACACAGATTTTACTTTGGGTGAAGTGAACTCATACATTTTACACAACAAATAGTACATTTAAAAAACCAAAGTATCTTTATTCTATAATTATTTTTTTATTATTTTAATATTTTGCAATACATTTGTAATATTATGAAGATTTGTTTGTTGTGATTTTGTTTTGTTTATACACAATTCCAATGTTATTGTTATTGAAAATGATTGCAACGAATTGTGTATGCATTTAAAAGATTAATTTAAACCATTATCTTTTATAATGAATTAATTACAGTTATTTTTTACTTCAAATTAATTATAAATTTAAAGAAACGTATAAACATGTTTTCTTCTTATTGTTTCGTTCTTCATTCATGTATCGAGAATGTAGTTTTGCTACGACGACGATCTTATTGTGCATAGTAGTGCTTGCTTATTATGAACATTGAACATATGTTTTAACATATAGGTATATATGTATATTTTATTTAATTATGTACTCTATAATTCATATTTTTAAATTCAAAATGTTATTTCGTATGTATGGTGATAAAAACTCTTCCGTCATGTTAAATGTTTGCGTTACCGTTACTTATTTCAAGGAAAAATACTATGTATATTCTTTTAAGTTATGTGTCGATTTAGCGCAATTTAAAATTTTCTTTATATAACTTTAACTGTAGGTAAGTATTTGTTTTTTTTTCTGTTGGGTTTTTTGAGAATTAGTTTTGAAAGATCTGCTAATAATAAATATAGGTGTATGTAGTAAAGGCTCGATTACACGGCGTGTAATTATCTTATGACATGTCAAATTATCAAATAGCAAATGTAATTCTTTTCGATTAGAGCGTGCTCTATTCCTTCTGACAGAAACTTTAAGAAATCAGCTGTTTTTGTTGTCAGTCGAATGAAAGCAAACCCAACTGAAATTGTTTTCACATTATTTATGATTTTACCAGCTTTCTCACAAGATTAACAATTTTTAGGCATAAAAAAATCAGATTTTGCTCACATTTTTAGGTTATGTCATACGAAAATAACAGACAGATGAGATAGCAAAAATTATGAATCATATGTAAATTGACAATTTTGACAAACATTTTCCACTACATGTGCATACAAAAAATGACATGTCATAAGACATTTACATGCCGTTTAATAGCGCCTTTAGTTATATTTAGAGAATACTGTAAACTACACCAGAAGCTGCTGTCAAGGGCCATGATGATGTTGATGATGACGATGAAAATTGATTAAGGTGTTCATGTACGGGTATGTTGCTTTTGTTGCTGCTAATAAAAAGGCTAACTACTAAGACTGGTATTAACGATCTTAATTGCCTCGAACTCCGTTTTTGTTTTGGAAGATAATCATTTTCATCAGCTTCTATTTTTTGTTTTCTAAGGCTTTTCATCGGGAATAGGTTTGTGTTTGTGCAGCCCCAATTTAATGTGATTATTTGTATCTGAAGAAATATTGAAAGAAAAAAGAAAATTTTGTGCGTATTAGAATTTTTTTTTATAAAGATCGAATCTGAAATTAAATAAAAAAAGTTCATTCCTTTTAAATTTTTATGCATTTCAAATGAAGTTGAGGTTTACAGAGATCGATTTTAAATGCAGGTTTAACTGATTAACTTGTGTAATTTATTAAACAAAAATAAAAAAATTCAATAAAAATTCAAATAAAAAACAGAACATATTTGAAATAAGTAATTCGTTTGGCAATATCGCCTAGACCTAACATTAGCTGTGTTCGGGCACACCAAAATTGGTGCAAATTTGCACAACTTTACTGGAAGTCGTTCGCGTACTTTATTTGCCAGCAGAAGAGAGCGCGAGAGAGAGCAAATTTTGACAGTTCGAAAATATTGGGTTGCCCAAAAAGTAATTGCGGATTTTTTAAAAGAAAGTAAATGCATTTTTAATAAAACTTAGAATGAACTTTAATCAGCTGCTAAAAGTAGCAGCTGATAACTGACAGAAGAAAGAATGCAATTACAGAGTCACAAGCTGTGAAAAAATTTGTCAACGCCGACTATATAAAAAATCCGCAATTACTTTTTGGGCAACGCAATAGAGAACCTGCAAATTTCTACCGGGACTTTTTTCGACTTCGGGTAGTCTTTATCCCGAAGTCGAAGAAACCGACCCACTCCCTGTCCAAACGATACAGGCCAATCATTCTCTAATCCTTCGTCTTGAAGACCCCGGGAGACTACGTGACACGTATATTGGGGTCCGTCTCGTACTTAAAATGATTCGCGGTTATCACCATGCTTACACGAAGGGTCGGTCGGTTAACAGCGTAATTCATGTCGAAGGAATTTGGGGGTGGACCATAAGTGGTGCTTGCGCTTTAGTGGGAATGAGGATATCTCTCTATTGGCGAATTAGATTGGTTAGGTCGTTGGTTACAAAGATGACATTATCAATGCTGAAAGGCCGAGATATCAACGCATCACTGATGGAGGGCTCTTTTATGAAGATTGTGACTCAGGTGTTTCGAGGCGAGAGTGAAGGTCGTTCTAGTTTGTGGAGCAAGGGGGAGTGTTCCAACATAACCTGGATATTGGATGTGTGACAACGACGACGTCCTCAGTCTGAGGGAGTGAAGAACCTTGCCAATCATTCTCTAATCCTTCGTTTTGAAGAACCCGTAGAGACTACGTGTCACGCATATTGGGGTTCGTCTCGAACTTAAGCTGATACGTGGCTATCACCATGCATACACGAAGGGTCGGTCTGTTAACCGCGTAATTCATGTCGAAGGAAGTTGTGTGGGTGGATCATAGGTGGTGATTGCGCTTTGGTGGGAATGAGGATGCCCCTCTATTGGCGAATTAGATTGGTTAGGTCGTTGCTTACAAAGATGACTGAGTCTGGTTTGGATGGGGCCACTGGGGCAGGAGTTTTTATTGAGTTCTTTGGAACCAGGGTATTTTATAGAGGCTTCTTGATGCGGAAGCGGCTATATGATCGGACTGTCACGATATACGTGGATGGCGCTGAATGCTCTTGCAACGGTATCTGTAAAGCTGCAATGAGCTTCTCCGGGCCATGGGAAAGACTCTCAGGCCCTTTTGGGTCCCGGGCCATCAAGAGGTGGCGGGAAAAGAGGAGATCGACGAGCTGGCAGGAATGTAATCCTACTACGATTACATTTCTGTGCTAGTTTTTGTGTAGGGTGTACGCTTTCTATGGTGACCGCGCGAATGAGGCATAGACTGTCGCCAAGACCCAGTGGTCGAGTATTTCGTGGAACAGGACTTATCTTGGGGCTAATGAAGCATGTCCTTGGGCTGCTGAAAGGTCATTGCAACGTCAGATCTTTAACGTCCCTAACGATCATCTTTTGTCACTGCTCGGCAATTGCGAGGATGATAATGAGTAAAAACTTTATCGCCTCTACTAGCGGACTAGAGAGAGAATATGACCGCTGCCCCGCCCATGATATTAAAATCGTTCTGGGAGATTTTAATGCGAAGATAGGGAAGCAAGACATTTTTGATCCAACAGTCGGAAAGTTTAGCCTCCACGAGATAACGTTTAGTAATGGGTTGAGGATGATAAAATTCCCCGCGGCAAAAAACACGGTAGTTAGTAGCACCAGATTTCAACATAAACATATTTACAAAGCTACATGGCTGTCACCCGATCAAAGCACGAGGAACCAAATTGATCACGTTGGGATAGATGGAAGGCATTCATCCAGCGTGTAAGATGATGAATACAGATTCGGATCATTACCTTGTTGCAGCAAAGGTTCGCACCCATTTGAACATTTCGAGTAAAGTACGATCTCACACTGCACGGAAGCTTTACATTGAAAAGCAGCAAACACAACAGATGGCAGCGGTATACTCCACTCGACTGACCCAACTGCTTGATGAAAGCACTTCTTGTTCCGATGATATAATGGGGCAGTGGCAAACAATTACCCACTCCATGGATAATGCCGCGAAATCTGTACAGGTGTAATGTCACCCTAAAACCTTCCAAATATATGTATACACTAATCACGACAATGTTGGACTCAAATGAAAGGTATTTAGGATTAGAAACGTAACTGATATCCAATCGTTGTACCAAAACAACCCTAAATCGGACATATTTACCGACCATGGCAATATGGGACTCAAATGAAAGGTATTTGCGAGTAGAATACGAATCTGATATCCATTTGTGGGACCAAGTTTCTGCGGATCCGTCCCTTCCCCAAACAGGACTTATTTACCGACCATGGCAATATGGGACTGAAATGAAAGGTATTTGCAAGTAAAATATGAATCTGATATCCAAATGTGGGACCAATTTTCTTCCCCAAAACAGGAACTATTTACTGACCGTGGCAATATGGGGCTTAAATAAAAGGTATTTGAGTGTAGAATACGAATCTGATATCCAGATGTGGGACCAAGTATTTGGGGGGCCGGCCATCCCCGAGAACATTCGTCCAAAGAAGACAAATTTACGACAATTGCAATATGGGGCTCAAATTAAAGGTCTTTGGAAGTAAAGCACGAATCTGATATCAATATTCGGGAAAAGTGTCTATGGGGCCATCCCCATAACACCACCCAAATAGGATGTATTTGCTAACAATTGCAATATGAGGCTCAAATAAGAGGTATTTTAGAGTAGAACACGAATCTGATATATATTGGGTTGCCCAAAAAGTAATTGCGGATTTTTTAAAAGAAAGTAAATGCATTTTTAATAAAACTTAGAATGAAATATACTTTTTTTACACTTTTTTTCTAAAGCAAGCTAAAAGTAACAGCTGACAACTGACAGAAGAAAGAATGCAATTACAAAAACTTGTCAACGCCGACTATATGAAAAATCCGCAATTACTTTTTGGGCAACCCAATATTTTCAAATCCAAGTCACTGAGTGGACGCCCATCCCCCAATACACCCCCGGTAATGTTAGTCGACTATGGAAAAATGGGGCTCAAATGAAAGGTATTTGGGAGTAGACCATGAATCTGATATCAACATTCGGGACCAACTGTCTAGGGGACTTCCTACCACCATAAAAACCCTTAAATAGGAAACGAATTCAATATCCAATTTTGAGGCCAATGGCAATATGGAGATACATATATGAGAATAGAGCATGTTGCTGATATTTTTTCAGTGCTTAGTGTTTGGAAGACCACCCCACTGCCCAAAACACTCCTAAATCAGGCATATTTATCGACCATGTCAATGTGGGGCTTAAATGAAAGATATTGGCGGGTAGAGCAAGAATTGATACCCACTTTCGGGACCAATTTTCTGGGGGCCTACCCCTTTCACAAAATACCCCAGAAGCAGCAATTTTTTATTTGGCATCGCAATAAAAGGTATTTGGGAGTAGAATACTAATTTGATATCCAAATATAGAACCATGTATTTAGGGCATCACATCTTCCCCAAAACACCCCCCAAAGGGTAAACATTTTTCGTCCATGCCAATATGTGGCTCAAATGAATGGTATTTGAGATTAGAAAACGAATTTGATAACAAATTTTGAGGCCATGTGTTTGGGGGACGCCTCATCCTGTAAACTCCCCTTAAACCAATGGAAATATGGGGTTTAAATAAATGGCATTTGTGATAAGAGCACGATGCTGATATTTTTTCAAGGCCAAGTGTCTGGGGGACGACCTCACCCCCGAACACACCCCTTAATCAGACATCATGAGAATATCGGACTGAAATAAAGTATTCTAAGAATGGAGTACACCTTTCATCCAAACTTAAATTCGTTGACCAATAAAGAGGCCACCGTAGCGCAGAGGTTAGCATGTCCGCCTGGGTTCGAATCCTGCTGTGAACATCAGAAAAAAAATTTTCAGCGGTGGTTTTCTCCTCCTAATGCTGGCAACATTTGTGAGGTACTATGCCATGTAAAACTTCTCTCCAAAGAGGTGTCGCACTACGGCACACCGTTCGGACTCGGATATAAAAAGGAGACTCCCTATCATTGAGCTTAAACTTAAATCGGACTGCACTCATTGATATGTGAGAAGTTTGCCCCCGGTTCCTCAGTGGAATGTTCATGGGCAAAATTTGCAATAAAGTTCATATGGGATTCAGATAAAGGCAAGCGATATACTATTTTCGTAGCATGGCATTTCGCTAAAAAAAACTCTTTAATTGTCGAAAATGAATATTCAAAGGAATGTTTTGTCCCAAGAAGTTGCAGCGTAGCGGGCCCGGTTCAGCTATATATCAAAATTAAGAACCTTGAGGCAGTAGAGCATACTGCAAAATGAATTACCTATTGATAAAAGAAAAGAAAAATTCCGTGTAGTTTCGTTCGATTATATATAATAGAGCGTATATTTTTTGTTGTAACTTGTTTTTGTTGTTGTTGTTGTTGATGGAGCGGCATTACTATTAAATTGTTTATTTTAATTAATTAATTAAACTTAATAAAGAGAAAGAGAATAATAAAATATGAAAAAAAAAATAATAATATATAATATAAATGTATATTCTCTCATTCTAGGTTCATTTTTGTTTCTCTCTAGATTAAATATTTATTTTTTTCTTGTTATTGTTGTTTTTGCAATACGATGACGACCATATTATGCGACATTTATAGATAAAATTATAATATTTATATAAGTTTCAAATAATTTTATGCGTTTTAAACATAAATACAAATAAAACGAGAGGGAGAAAGGTTGGAAAACATAGGGAAGATTAAAAATAGAACAGCAAAATTAACTTATGAAGGGGGTTGAAACAAAGATAAACTAAAAAATTAATCAATTTATGTATCTAAAGGCAAACAAAGAGAAAACCAATATACATATATGTATTTTTTTATATATATGTATGTATAATGGGGCATAAATATAACAACATCGATCATTTTGTAGTCATCAAATAAATATTTATAGGATTTAGTCGTAAAGAAAACATATGTATTAATTGCCTATATGCATATGCGTATATCGCCAAAAGAAGAACAAGATGCAATTCGCAAATCTCTAAACGTTTTGAATGTTGTTGTTTTGTTTTTTGCTGTTGTTGTTCCATAGGAAGAGGATTGGTGTTGGGTGATGGTTATCATGGTTCTTATGTGTTGCATAAATGTTTGCTAAAGTTTTTGTGTTTTTGTTACTTTTGTTTTTTTTAGGGAATTGAACTTATCATAGTTTGGTTTTTTTAAGAAAAAGAAAAATTATAATATGTAATAATATATTAAACATGGAATCTTTTTGTTTTTAGTTATCAGTTATGATTTTATGTTTTTTATGTTTATGTTTGTTAGATTAATTCGTAGTTCTTTTTACACATAGTAACGTATGACAAAGAAGCCTACATTCCATAGCCAGGGTAAGCCATGTTGGGCGCATAGCCTGGCGCCTGTCCAGCAGCCGCATAATTTTGAGCATACTGTGGTGGCATACCCATTGCAGGACCAGCTGTAATCATCAATTGAGGTTCCATGGTAATGATGTTTTTATGTTCAACTGTTTCGTCTTCTTTTTCTCGTCGCGCTTCGTTTTGTTCGAGTTTATCCACTTTGGCGCAGTATTCACGCACAACCTGCAAATGAAAACACAGATAAAGAGTTATGTGAAAGGTATAGACACTGAAAGCTAAAAAAAAAACTTACTTGAATCATGTAAGGCATGGCAAAGTCGGAAATATCGTGTTTCCATGCTAATTCCATGATAACATCGGGTCTCAACAAATCGTAACACTAAAAATAAAGATTGAAAATAAAAACATATTAATACATAGCACATTTATAGCACAAAGGGGTGTTTAAAATTGTAAAACTAGATATTACAGCTATATGATATTTGTTCTACTGACAGCTCATTATATTGTTTACAAGCCACCAAAAGCATTAGTTTCTTAGTTTGTTTAAAAAGAAAGTTATATTTGACGAAGTCTAAGCGTGATTGCGTTATATTTGGCTGAAGAATCACAACCGGCTATTGTTGGTGGACTCAAACACCTCAAAGAGAACAAAATGTGTGTGCATTGCACCATATGTACATTTGCTGAACTCGTGAACGCTGAACCCACATAATGTTGTTTTTCAAGACTACTGAAGTGCAAGACATTGAAGATAGACTAAAACGAACATGTTGCTGTTGAGTCGACAATTTTGAAAAGCAACCATCATTCAGAGCTTGGGAGTACGATAAATTACTCGATGTACTCGATTCATAGGAAAACATCTCGCTGTCATTTTTAATAGATGAACTGGTCACACAAATCATTTGCAAACTGTTTATTTTCTCATATAAAAACAAGTATAAGCGTGCTAAGTTCGGCCGGGCCGAATCTTGGGAATCCACCACCTTGGATTCTGCGGAAATTTATACAAAATAAATTTAGTTAAAGGGCATAATTTTATTCTACATACCAAGCTTTTGTCAAACCAACAAAAATTAAAGCTTCTAGGAACCGAACAACGATGATCGAGAACAACCGGTTTACATGGGAGCTATATCAGGTTATAGACCGATTCGGACCGTATTTGGTGCAGTTGTTGGAAGTAGTAACAGAACGCTACGTGCAAAATTTCAGTCAAATCGGACAAAATTTGTGATTTATAATGGCTTAAGAAGTCAAATTGTGATATCGGTTTATATGGGAGCTATATCAGGTTATAGACCAATTTGAACCGTACTTGAAACTTTTGTTGGAAGTCCTAACAGCAAAATTTCAGCCAAATCGGACAAACATTGCGCCTTATAATGGTTTAAGAAGTCAAATTGGAAGATCGGTTTATATGGCAGCTATATCAGATTATAGACCGATTCGGACCTTACTTGCCACAATTCTTGGATGTCAAAACGGTACACCATATGCAAAATTTCAGACAAATCTGACAAAAATCGGGAGATCGGTTTATATGTGCTATATCAGGCTATAGGCCGATTTGGACCGTACTAAACACAGTTGTTGGAAGTCATAAAAGAAGACTACATGCTATATCAGGTTATAGACTGATTTGTACCGTACTAAACACGGTTGTTGAAAGTCATAAAAGAACACTACATGCAAAATTACAGTCAAATCGGACTAAAATTGCGACTTGTACGGGCTCAAGAAGTCAAATCCGAAGATTGGTTTATATGGGAGCTATTATTTTTTCCATAAAATTTTACTAAAATTTTATTTTTATATAACATTTTGCCAAAATTTAATATATAATAAAATATTTTGATAAAAATATTTTTATAGAAATTTTGTCAAAATTTTATTTTTATAGAAAATTTTGTCAAAATTTTATTTCTACAGAAAATTTTTTTAAAATTTTATTTCTATAAAATTTTTTGTCAAAATTTTATTTCTATAGAAAATTTTGTAAAAATTGTATTTCTATAAAAAATGTAAAAATTTTTTTCTATAGAAAATTTTTTGCAAAATTTTGTTTTTATAAAAAATTTTATTTCTACAGAAAATTTTGTCAAAATTTTATTTCTATAAAAATTTTGGTCAAAATTTTATTTCTATAGAAAATTTTGTAAAAATTTTATTTCTATAAAAAATGTAAAAATTTTTTTCTATAGAAAATTTTTTCAAAATTTTAATTTTATAAAAAATTTTGTCAAAAATTTTTCTTTTTAAAAAATTTTGTCAAAATTTAATTTTTTTAGAAAATTTTGTCGACATTTTGTTACTAAACAAAATTTTGAAAAAAAATTTAGAATATTTTGTCAACATTTTGTTTTTATATATAATTTTGCCAACATTTTATTTTTTAGAAAATTTTGTAGGAGAAATAGATTTCGAGTGGTTTGACAAACCCCACTCCACCTCATATTTTTTATTAATAATCCCAATCTTCATTTAGACGACATCTTTCTGTGAAATACTTTCACTATTTTCCTATTCCATACAAATTTCCAAAATTATAACGAAACAACCTCCCACCGCACCCTCACTTACTTGGAATAAACAGGCGGCAAAACAATCGAATGCATTACGTTCGAGGAACCAAGCCAGCAGTTCTTCGGCAATCTCTTGTTTACCAGATTCGGCGGCATATTCCATAGCGTCCTTGTACAAACGATCCTTTTTACATAATTCAACTGATTGTTTCCAGCGGTTGTTGCCTGGCGGATACACAAAAAAAACAGAGATAGTTATTTTTCAAAGTTCAATAACATCTAAATTCTCACATATTTTCACTCACCTTTGTAGAGATAAGCAGCAATGCGTCTAAATTCAGTTAATTCATGTTTCTCCAATTTCTGGGCCAATGCAATTGTATCGAAGTTATCAAAACCATCGATGGAATTGCGCAAGCCTTGATAATCTTCCTCTTCGATTAGTAGACCATTCAAAGCCTCATTAATGGCCTTATTGTTAAGCGATTGTACAGAGCGTAGATAGGGTTTCACCAAGGCCAAGTGACCGGTTTTGCCAAAGAATGAAACGGCCCGGGTGTGATCCATGCGAGGTGCCAATACCAACAAGATATCATTGAGTAGGAGTGGTTTGTAATCCAAATAGAATTGAATTGCCTTATAGTACAATTCAATGTTGGCAACCTTTGTGATAATATCTTTGAAGTGACCTTCACGCCAGGCTTCGGTGGGATGAGCCATCATAGCCAATACAGCGTTATCGTACTCCTCGTATTTATCATAAAGGAATACCAACTCGGACCAAAGGTGAGCCGATTCGGCTGCTCTCAAAACCTTGGGGATATTGACACGTGACCAGAACAATTCCAAATGTTCGCGCATTTTCGATGGCTTGAATTTGGAATACAGTATAGCCAATTCGGTGAACATACCCATGTGAGCGCGTTCCAAACCCAAAGCAGATTCGAGTAAAGCGATTAATTCTTCGAAATAACCACGATCCTGGTAGTAGTTGATCAAGTCTTCCAGCTCATCGGCATGCACCACAATGTGGAGACCGCACATTTGTGCCAGACGGAATTCCTCGGCATCGACACAGGCGAAACAGACCTCTTTCCAAGTGCGCGTGGAGTTGGCTTTGCGGGCAGAGTCGACAGCTCCCTGGAACTCCTTCAGATACACCAGGGTGATGGCCAAGCGGGCAAAGTTGCTGACATTGTTGTACAACAATTTGGCGGCATCGTACATGCCATCGTTGAAACATCTGTCACCGATCTTCTGAATGTCGGCATGATTGGGACCCGAGATGAATTCTTCCAAATCGGCTAGACGACCAGTGCGGGCATAAGCATAAATCAATTCACTTTCAATGTATGACTCGCGGGCCTTCTTGCGGGCCATTTGCAAATAGCGCACCAAATCTTCCCAGGAATCAGATTGGGAGGCTACTGAAACAACATCCATGTAGGCGCTTGGGTCATCGGCCTTAATGTAGGAGTCAATGGCTTCTTTCACCAATCCCTTGTCCAGTTGAGCCTTGGCCAATTGTGACCACACGGCGGGCTCGTTGCATCTTTCGGCAAATTCGTAGGCCCTTTCCAGATTATTGACCTGTTCAATCAAAACCTGAATGGCAGAAGTATTCACATCGAATTTCTTGAAAATGGCAAAGGCCTCCTCGTACAATTTATTCGAGATAGCAATGTTGGCTATATCGGGAGCATCATAGTTGTCCAAACGATTGATGTAGTCCATGACACGGGTGCGATCGGCCTTGATGGCAGTCAAGATCAAGAGGTTTTGCAAATTGCGATGATCAGAGAATACTGAAGAGTCCAAAATGATCTTCTCCAACAACTCAATTAGTTCGTTGGGTAAATCGGCTGTCATGAAAGCCTTTACGGTGACGGAGATGTCTTCAGGATCTTGAGTTTCCGAAAGAGCAGTTTGCACTACTTGATCGATAAGTTGACGTTTGTAAGGATTGGATTCGGCCAATACTTCAGCCCACAATTCTGCATCTCGTCTACGTACCAAATAACGAGCTTCGCTCTTGAACAAAGAGTTCTCATTGCACACGGCTATCAATTCGCGGTCACATTGGCCACGTTCATAGGCCACACAAGCCAAGTGGGGATCGCGCTTCTCGCAGTAGCGACCGACAACTCGGCTATCGTAGTACTGGTTCTCCTTTAAGAAACGCTCAGGGTTGTTGTTCGAATCAATGTAGATCTTGGCCAAAGCATTGTGGGTAGCGGGCTCGATGCAACCCTCATGGACACGAGATTCCAACCAGGGCAACAACAATTTCAAGCGATTACGCTTCTCAACTTCTTCTACCAATTCATCGGTTGAGAATTGACCCTTAACGACCAAAATCAAATTCTTAATGATATCCTCCGAGCAGTCAACATCCAAGAGGCCGCCAACGACAACGGGTAAACGTGAGGGATTCACCTTTTGCACATAAATCTCAATGTATTTCTGTAAATTGTTGCGATAAAGATACAACACCAGATCATGGACAAAGTCAAAGCGATCGCAGACAATAATCAAGGGCAATTGATCGGTCAACTTGGCCTCCTTTAAGAAGTTCTTTACACGCTCCGCATTGTAGCAATTCGATTCGCGACAGATTCTCTCTACTTCCTTGATCTGGTTGGTCTTGCAGGCAGCCTGTATGTATTTGAAGTGCACCTCGGGATCTTGCGAATAATTAACAATAGAACCAAGGAAATAGAACAAACCCTCGTAGGACTTAAAGCTTTCAAACAAGTCAATCAAAGCTTTGGTGGTCAATTGTTCATGATATTTGGTAGCAATTTGAACACAAATTTGTAGATTTTGTCTTATATTAGCAGTCAACATGGCCTTTAGACACTCCAGGGAATCCTCTACAGATAGAGTGCCAAAGAAGCCCACCAGCCAATCGGCATTCAAAAGATGTGTATGGACCACGGCACGCTTGATGTCATACAAATCGGTGTAATGCTCCAAAGCACGTTGCAACAAACCGGCCTTTTCACACAATTGGGCGATGTGCGCACGATCGTAATGGGTGAACATGGCGTTGCCCAAAATGGCATCGGCCACTTGAGGAGCTGAAATCAAATTCATTTCCAAGAGTCTGGTCTGTAGGGCACCTTCGTTGGGACGGTTGTGTTTGAGAGCATCCAAGAGGAATGCAGTGCACTGTTGCACCATAGAGTGTTCCATGAAAATGTCCACAATTTGATTGATGTCAGCCAAGTGCTCCTCCTCGGCCACCAACATTGAAGCGAAACCAGAACCTTGTTCGGGATTGGTGCGCATAACCGAACGCAAAAGGAATATGTAATCGGGGGTATAGTTCACCTTCTTGGCATATAATACTATTTTCTGGAATTGACCAGTCTCGGCAAAGCACTGTATAACTTTGTTGGGAACATTGGCCCTCAGATAGATGGACAAGGCCAATGTGAGATCAGATGTCTTGACCAAATCACCCAACTCCTCGCTGCATTCCAACTTCTCCTCCTTAAGCCATTTCTCGCAAAGCTGTTTCTTGCCTTGCAACAATACTGGGCGGCATAATTCCAGCGATTCGTATTTGTTCAGCTTTCCCTGATCCAGCAAAATACCAAAGTACTGCAACAATGGTGGTGTGGTCGAACCGGCAGGTGTTTGAACCTGTTGGAAACGTTGTATGGTCTGTGGCGTTCTCAAAATACCCTTGGGGGCCAAAGCGGCCACTTTAGCAGCCTCGGCATATTGGCCGGCGGTAAAAAGTTTATTGAATTTACGCACAAAAAGCTCTTCAGCACCCGACAGATTATTGCGCACTGCCATGCGTAAAGCCAAATCAGGATTCTGCAATACCGTATTGATGTAGGGTATTATCTGCTCCTCATCCACAGTTACGGACAAAACTTGACCCTTACGATTGACACCAATAATGCCACCGCTTGACTCATGTGGTGCAGTAACGAAAATTGTATCGGCCGATATGCGATTCATGTAAATGCAGGTGCCAGTCTCCATGTCATAAAGATGAATATAACCATATTTGGTGATCAAATAGATGGTATCATATTTAGAGGAAACCTGCATTGCTACCGGAAAATCACTCTGTGCCTCGGGTGGAAAGAAGACATCCACCGATTTCTTAACAAACGGTTGATTACCAGTTGGCGGAGAACCCACTTCAATGATGTGCAATTTGCCACCGGTAGCAGTGCGCACGGCAAAACAGAACAAAGTTGAAGGCTCCTTATTGCCCTCCATTTTGAACGAAGCAAAAGCGGCGGCATGACCTAAATATAGATAAGTTGGTATAATTTTTTTTTTGGAAAGTAACGACAAAAAATGGAATTGGATTAAATGAATGTTAGTGAATTTTGTTCCTTGGGTTTATTTATTTACACTGCCGAAAATTGTATAAATTTAGTAAAAGTCTATCATTCTCTCTGACACTAAGCTTAGCATACGAATGTGAATCCTTCTCGAAGCACTCACTACTCACCTTCAATAGCCTGTGATACTTTACGCTCAACCGAATACAATTGCATGGCACCAGCCACACGATTTGGCAACGCCGAAATGCCAACCAACAAAAGCCACTGCTGATTAGGGTTGCAACGATAATTGATGATTTGACAACCATTTAGGGAGGAATGTCTATCGAACATTTTATGTGGAGTCGAATCACCCTCCATGGACCAATGATAAACAGACGTCTCGGTGACCAAGGCCAATGTATTCAAGGATATCCACTTCCAAAAGACCACGTCTTCGGTCATGGTATGGGCCTTCATTTTTGATTTCATTTCGATGTTGAATATTTGCAAAGTTTTTTGCGCTGCATTAGAAGAAAAGTTGGAAAAGAAAATATGAAATGGCGATTTAATAAGGAAATGGTGGAAATTGCAAACAAGTGGCATACCTTTAAGTGCAATGACTTTGCTAGCTGGATTCATGATGGCCGAATCGGCTGAAATTGGACGTCTAGTCGGATTGTTGGTGTCATTCATATCGATAATGACCACTTGTGCGGTATCATTGACCTTTTCACGCACACAAATGAATTTGTCCGACTCCATGGTGAGAGTGCTGAACGATATCGAATTGATATTAATACCGACATTTGTGAGCTGCAAGAAACAAATTTGAAAACGGAAAGAAACAATTAGTTGATGTAACACGACATAATACTATAATGAAATGATATAAAACAAGTAAAAGCGTGCCAAGTTCGGCCGGGTCGAATCTTATATACCCTCCACCATGCATTTGTCGAGATCTTTTCCTGATATCTCTTTTTAGAAAAACAAAGGATAAAAGAAAATAATATTGGAGTCAAGTTATGGTCCGGTCTGAACCCAAATGTTGGAGACTATAGTAGAAGTCATTGTGTAAAATTTCAGCCAATTCAAGTAAGAATTGTGCCCTTTATGGTCTCAAGAAGTAATATAGAGAGATTGGTTTATAAGGGAGCTACATCAGGCTATGGACCGATTTGGACCATATTTGACACGTATGTTGAATGTCATGCGAGAAGCCGTTGTAATAAATTTCGTCCAAATCGGACAATAGTAACGCCCTCTAGAGGCTCAAGAAGTCAATATCCCAGATTGTTTTAAATGGCAGCTATATCAGGTTATAGACCGAATTGAAACATATTTGGCACAGTCATTAGAAGAGCTGTGCCCTCTAGTGGCTCAAGAAGTCAAAACCGGAAAACGGTTTATATGGCAGCTATATCAGGTTATGGACCGATTTTAACCATACTCAGCACAGTTGTTGGAAGTCATAGCAAAACACCTCGTGCAAAATTTCAGCCGAATCGGATAAGAATTGTGCCCTCTAGTGGCTCAAGAAGTCAAAATCCGAGATCGGTTTATATGGCAGCTATATCAGGTTATGGACCGATTTCAACCATACTCAGCACGGTTGTTGGAAGTCATAGAAAAACATCTCATGCAAAATTTCAACCAATTCGGATAAGAACTGCACCCTCTAGTGGCTCAAGAAGTCAAGGTCCGAGACCGGTTTATATGGCAGCTATATCAGGTTATCGACCGATTTCAACCATATTTAGCACAATTGTTGGAAGTCATAACAAAACACCTCATGCAATAATTACGCCAAATCGAATAAGAATTGCGCCTCTAGTGGCTCAAGAAGTCAAGGTCCGAGACCGGTTTATATGGCAGCTATATCAGGTTATCGACCGATTTCAACCATATTTAGCACAATTGTTGGAAGTCATAACAAAACACCTCATGCAATAATTACGCCAAATCGAATAAGAATTGCGCCTCTAGTGGCTTAAGAATTCAAGATCCAAGATTGGTTTATATGGCAGCTATATCAAAACATGGACCGATGTGGCCCATTTACAATCCCAACTGACCTACACTAATAAGAAATATATGTGCAAAATTTCAAGCGGCTTTACTCCTTCGAAAGTTAGCGTGCTCTCGAAAGACAGACGGACGGGCGGACGGACGGATATGGCTAAATTGACTTAAAATGTCATGACGGTCAAGAATATATATCCTTTATGGGGTCTTATACGTATATTTCGAGGAGTTACAAACAGAATGACGAAATTAGTATATCCCCATCCTATGGTGGAGGGTATGAAAATATATTTAATATAAGGGAAACTATTGACAAATATCATAACAATTGGGAAAAGGACACAAGTTGTTGATGGTTATCCAATTTTTACCAGGGTTTAAATTAACACCAATATTTTTTTGTTTAAAATTTATGAAGGTCTTGTAAACGCAAAGATAGATAGCCAATGTTTGTGCCAAATTGTATATTTTATTATTATGGCATAAAAACTTTTGTTTAAAAATAGCCATGAAAACATTAAACGTATTGCAAACAATACCCCCTCAACTTTCTTCCCTTTCCCTTGGGCAACCTAGCACATTCAAGGTCATTTAGGTTGATAAAATATACTAAACTGTAGGTAACAAAATTGTAAATTTTGCCCATGAACATTCCACTAAAGAACAGGGGCAAACTTCTCACATATCTATGAGTGCAGTCCGATTTAAGTTTAAGCTCGATGATGAGGGGCCTTCTTTATCATTGAGGCACGACGAGTCCGAACGGCGTGCCTCAGTGCGACACCTCTTTGGAGAGAAGTTTTACATGGCATAGTACCTCGCAAATGTTATTAGAATTAGGAGGGGAAAACCACCGCTGAAAATTTTTCTGATGATCTCGCCAGGATTCCAAATCAGGCGTTCAGCGTCATAGGCGGACATGCTAACCTCTGCGCTACGGTGGCCTCTGTAGGTAACAGTAGAAGGAAAACTTGGGAAAATGTTGAAGTCTTAAATGTAACTTGAGCAGTAGGCGACTCGATATTTCTTGAATGATTTGCCGAGGAAATTCTTTTTAAATAACGACTTGCGGAAAGTCTGGAGATTGTGATCTTTAAACGGGCGTAAATAGTCACAACCACTCAACATCCTTCGCCGAGCTAACGATACTCCTTACATAAAAGACTGGCTATACAAGCGGATGATATGACAAATGTTTAGAGATGGGTTTCTACCGGGTAAATACCAGATATATTGGGTATAAAATATTTTCCAAAAAATATTTTGAAGATTTCGTATTCTTTGCATATAAACCTGACTTTCTGATCTCATACAGTCGGATTTTAGTTTTATATAGCCGCTATATAGACCCATCTCGAGACTTAAAGTCTTGAGGCAATAAATTGAAATTTGGCACAGTGAGTTCTGGTAGGTAGACGCCTATTCATTTCTGTGAAGTGCGTTTCAGATCGGACTATATTTGGATATAGCTGCCCTTAGAGCGACCACCCAAACTCCTGATATAGGGTATTGAGGCCATAAAGATTCATTTATTACCCGAATTCGATGAAATTTGGCACAGTGTGTTCTGGTAGACCCCTACCCATTCCTGTCAAATGTCGTACAGATCGGATCATATAGCTGCCATATATACCGATCTTCCGATATTGTGTATGGAGCCTATAAAAGGAGCCTTTTTCATCCTATTTTCGCGCCAAATTTTTGGAGACCATTGGCAGATTGGTCCATACGGCGGCAATATCCCACAAAGTGTTATTTTTCAAAAAAAAAATTGGACAATAAATGTGGTTTTTATGACCTTCAGACCCTTAGTCGGAAGGTCGGGCAAAATAGCAGCTATACCTAAATATTATTCAATCTGGATAATTTTTTGTGCAAACACTCATGTTCCGATTGAATTGATATTTCGATATGTTGCAGAATGTCAAAGTATATGTCTAAATATCTATAACTAGTGCGTCTGCAAAGCTCTTTTATAATCCTTCGACACTCATGACCAATGTCACTATGATAAATCAAATCATTTATTTCAATGTTACAATGGAATTGGTGGTTAAATAGTATCGTATGCGCATGTTAATATGGTTATGTCCAATGACGAACACGTACAAATTCTCAACAGAGATGTCAACGATTACCTTTACTTCCTTCAAAAACTAAGGTAGGGGAGTGACCATCTTTAGCATAAGTAAACATGCCTAAGAAAATTAGTTTCAAGGTAAATGTCACAAAAACATGCAAAAAGTACTGGCTATTGCTACCTGAAGCAATTTGATTGTTGGCTGACCCAAAAGCTTTCACAACGCGAAAACATGGTTCTAAAATCTATACGTTTTAAAAGAATACTACCAGGAAAAAGGCCCCTGTATCTATCCAATCTATGCAATATTACATAACTTCTTCTCTAATTATGGTAAGGTAAAAGTTCAAAAAACCTCCTTTTTTCTTTATTGAAACTGTTATTTTCCGGAAAGATAAAAAAACTGCGGCCATCTATAAAAATCCAATAACCAATCTTTCGAATAAAACTTCAGAAACCGTTCAAACTTAAGAGATTTTTCCATATACACTCTAACTTCGAGCAATTATATCTTCGCCTAATATGTTATCACTTGGCATAATTCGTCATGTTATATTTACAAGTCTATTATTCCATGAAGATATGCATTCAAGTATATAATAACCATAGGCTTTAAGTGTACCCCAAATTTGAGATAAGCACTGCTATTGCAATTCCTTGCTCAGCGGCGTACTTAAATACCAAAAATACAAACGAATTACAAAAAAAAAAAAAGAAAAATATATTAAGAACAGCCAGAGGAGGCTGATAAGAAAAACAAAAAATAATACAAATTATTAAATTAAACAAAAGCAAGAGAGCGCAATGAACAATAGCATCAGTCAGTCATATGCCAGACCGCACCATAACCCCTTTATCTTCGTAAACAGGGAGGTTTTGTGATATTTGCAAGACAATTTTGTAGAAACAAAGGCGATGACGGCGTAATAAGTGCAATAAACTTCTTCGCCAATAATTCGCCAAAGAAAAAATAAGCTTATTTCAATAAAATTAGGAGCAAATTGTTATTCAGAAAATCCACATTTTGCGTGGTGTCATGACCATAAAAAATTATGAATAAAATGTTAGAATTAAAAAAAAAAAACTTGAAAGACGGAATTAAACATGTAAAACGAGTGGATGACTGTCTGCATTCCAATAAAAAGACATTATATACCAGGGATGGAAAATACAACATTTTAAATAGTACTAATGAAGTAATTGTTAGTCCTAAAGGGTAGAAATCGAAAATTTCTGCTGGAAAAATGCTGCCCTACCGATAACTGATTACATTGTACAACGACCCCTTATATATAACCATAACCGAAGACGAAACGTCCCCACCTTTTGCGATATTTCGAAGTATACATCAGCTATGGGTGAATCGATTTGAATTTTTGATTGTACATTGATGGAAATTCAAATTTACCCATGAACATTCCACTAAGCAACTGGAACAAACTTCTCACATATCACTGAGTGCTGCCCGATTCAAATTTTAATCTCAATGATAAGGGGCCTCCTTTTTATGGCCGAGTCCAAACGGCGTGACTCAGTGCCACACCTCTTTGGGGAGAAGTTTTAACATGGCATAGAAAGAACAATTTTTTCTGATGTTCTCGACAGGATTCGAACCCATGCGTTCAGCGTCGTAGCGCATATGCTAACCTATGCGCTACGGTGGCCTCCGGATTCGGCCTCGGTCAATAAATGCAGTTTTTATGGGCTTAAGACCCTTAATCGGTAGATCGGTCTATATGGAAGCTATATCTGAATATAGACCAATCTGAACAATATTTGAGTCGGATATCGGCAGGCCTTATTCAACACATTATTTCAAATTTCAGCAAAATCGGATAGTAATTCCTGCATTTATGGGCTTAAGACACTAAATCGGCAGACCGATCCATATGGCAGCTATATCTAAATATAGTTCGATGTGTACCTTATTAAGGTGTAACGACGATTATAGTGAAATTGGGTTATAAATGCAGCTTTTATAGGCCTAAGACCCTTATCCGGCAGATCGGTCTGTATGGCAGCTATATCTAAATATGGTCCGATCTAAATCATATTCGGGTCGGATGTCAGGCGGCTTACAACCACTCAATGTTTCAAATTTCAGCGAAATCAGGTAATAAATAAAGCTTTTATGGGCTTCAGACCCTTTATCGGCTGATCGGTCTGTATGGCAGCTATATCTAAATATATTTCGATTTGGCTCGTGGCGTGAATCCTACCTACTACGTTCTTGTATTGTAACATTCGAAAAACCAACTAAAGTTGAGTCATCTCTGGCATATTATGCTCAACACCCTTTTTTCGTATAAAGATTTTCCCCAGTAATGACCTTCCCCAACATATATCTAACTTTCCCTGTTAATGTTTTTTTTTTCACCATAAAATTAATTTTTATGAAGAATTTTTCTTCTTCATTGTAAAAATTTGCTATTGGAAATTGATATTTTGTTGTTATTATTGTTTTATTTCTTTTAAACCAAACCATGACATTGTCTTTTAATACTAATATTTGTTGTTGTATATCTTTCTTCCCCCCACATCATCCATCAGTGTAAGCATTTTATTCATATAAATTGATTGTTTTCCTCTTTCTTGTTTGTTTTCAATGGCGGAAACCATCATAGAGAGCAAAGCAAATGTCATGCTGGCGCCAGAATTTCTAAACAACAATCGACTATTTCTTGCAATTCTTTATTATAAAAGTCTCAATAGTTACAGAAAAAAGGAAATAAAAAAGGCAAAAAGAGCAAAGTGTAAAAAATAAATAAATACAAACGAACGTAGGTTTGTTTGGCCGGCAGAACTTTGTACTGCCACGATCCATTACTCTTTGGTTGAATGATTAAGAGTTCCCTAGGCCTTTTTTTGTTTCTAGAAAAGCGAATGAGTTTTATTTATGTTTATGTGTAGTAGATATAGGTCAATTTGATCACTGAATATCTCGAAAACTATGAAAGATGGTGAAGAACCTTATAAAGCGTCTCTTAACTCAAAAATTATGCATGAAACATATAAGAATACCTTGTTGTTGCAGCAGTTTGTTGTATTCTATATTTATAATTTTGCAGATATTTTGGGTATTAAAAATTTTTCCAAACAATTCAACAAACAGGTGAAGAGGTCTATTAGAATTTACTGCTTCAAATTTCATCAAAATCGGATGAAAAATGCTCCTTTTATGGGCTCAATACTATCGGGAGTTCGGTCTATATGGCCAGCTATATGCAAATATGGTCCGATCTGGACGATATTCAAAAAAAGGTTTAGAGAGGTACCGGAATTCGCTGTGCCAAATTTCATTAAAATAGGATGAAAATGCTCATTTTATAGGCAATATCATTACAATATCATTACACAATATCTTGAGATCGGTATATACGGCAGTTGTATCCAAATATGGTCCGATCTGTACCACATGTGAAAAGAATGGTTAGGAATCTACCAGAACACACTGTGCCAAATTTCATCGAATTCGGGTAATAAATGGATCTTTATGGCCTCAAAACCCTATATCAGGAGATCGGGTGGTCGCTCTAAGGGCAGCTATATCCAAATATAGTCCGGTCTGAACCGCACTTCACAGAAATTAATAGGGGTCTACCAGTACTCACTGTGCCAAATTTCATCGAAATCGGATAAAAAATTAACAAATTATTGCCTCAAGACTTTTAGTGTGGGGATCGGTCTATATAGCGGCTATATATAACTAAAATCCGACTTTATGAGATCAGAAGGTCAGGTTTATATACAAAGAATACGATATCATCAAAAATTGTTTGGAAAATTTCCTTATACCCAGATATCTGCAATATTATAAATACTAAAAAAAATATTTATAGAGTATTTAACCAATAAATACCCAAGCGTTATGTATTTACCCGGTAGAAACCCATCTCTTCCCACAACGTATATATGTCCTAGATCGTCTCGACATTTTGAGTCGAACTAGCCATTTCCATCCGTCTGTCGAAATCACGATAGCGTTCGAACGCGTAAAGCTAGCCGTTTGACTTTCTACACGGATGCTTAATATTGATGCTGGTTTTTGGGGATTGCAAATGGGCCATATCGGTTCAAATTAAGATATAGCTCCCATATAAACCGATCTCCCGATTTGACTTCTTGCGACACTGGAGGCCGCAATTTTTCCGATTTGGCTGAAATTTTGCTTGTACTGTTCTGTATTGACTTCCAACAAATGCGTATAACCTGATATAGCTCCCATATAAACCGATTTCCCGTTTTGAATTCTTGAGGCGCTGAAAGTCACAATTTCCATCCGATTTGGCACACAGTGTTATGTTATGACTTCGAACAGCTGTGCCCAATAAAGTCCAAATCTGCGTATAACCTGAGTTCTTGAGCCCCAGGAAGCCGCCATTTTTGTCTGATTTGGCTGCAATTTTGCACATAGTATTCTGTTAGGACACTCAACTACTGTGCCTATTAATGTCTAAATAGGTCTATAACCAGATATAGCTCCCATATTTTAGAAGAATCCATGGTGGTGGGTTCCCAACATTCGGTCCGGCCGAACTTAGTACGCTTTTACTTGTTCGTATTCCTATAATAAATTGTAACGCTTGACAACAAAGTTGAAAAAAGAAAATTAAACCACTAGAACTAGAAGTAAAGGGAGTCATGCAGAGCCGAAAAAAACTTTCGGCAGTTGTTGTAGCCGCAGATTTGGTTAGGAGTGGTCCTGTGTCGAACAAACGTGCCAAGCACGGTCGACATTGGCCAATAACCTTATATAGCTCCCATATAAACCTATCTCCTTATATGTGTTCTTAACCTCCTGGAATGCACATTTGTTGGCCGATTTGGTTCAAATATTGCTGTAGGGTACTGTCATGGCTTCCAACATCCACGGTAAGTTTGCTCCAAATCGGTTTAAAACTTAAGCTTTAAGCTTGTCCCGTTCTATAGGACCGTTCGCAGCCGGATCTTGATGGCCTATCGCTATTTAAAAGGACTGTGCTGTTAAGTTGATCTTCCACCTAACAGAAACATATAATTTATCGTTAAAAAATCTCAAAATTAATTTGTAAATTAAATAGGTATCTCTTACAATAAGTATCTCTCATATCACTATTTCACCTCATTTATTACCAATTTTTCTTTGTACACAAGTTTCGCTAAGTGCTAATTAACTCTATAAAAGCCGGCTTTGGATTTGTTTGTTTTTTTCCTTCCACCGATTTTCATTTCTATAGCTGCGCTTTATTGCCTTTTCGTGTCGTAAGCGTTGTTGTAAGTGTATTAGTCAGCCTGTCATGTCAGTTAGACAATCACTGATTGAAAAGAACCGCCCGTCGCCTTGCCTCTGTGTGAAATGTGTTTTTTACGATTTGTTGTTGCTAATCGTGTTTTCTTGTTGTTTTTGTTGTCTTTGGCTGTCTCACCGAGTGTCTTCTTTAACCTCAATTTGTCGTTGTGCTCTTTCAATTGAAGAATGAAAAACTGGTTTTAAGCTCAGAGTAAGAAAAAAAAGAGAAGAAAAAAAAAATACGAACGGAATGAACTGTAGTGGGCTATGTTATGGGTTGAACAATAACAGCAGCAACATGAAGCAACAATTGTTGCAAAAGTACAGACAAACTGAGAAATAAGTACATTTACTCACTTTATACTCTACAGCCCCTCCCTCACCCTTATAGGGCGACTTATATCCTCCATAATTCTAGCCCTCCGCTAAATCACACATACAAAGCAAAGGTGTTGTTCATCGTTGCTCTCTAGTCATATACTATTTTAAATATTTTTGAATGAAGGAGAAGACAAAGAAAGCACAAAAATTATTATAATTTTTTTCTTTATAGTGAAAACTTTGCTCTCTGAATGGCTATTTTACCTAACAGCAAAATTAGTAAGTGGATCAAAGTTGCTAGAAATAGCTTACGAGGGAGAAAAATAAATGGATTACAAAAGTTAGGTTAGGTTAGATTTAAGTGGCAGTCTGCCATCAGACTCACTTAGACGTTTTCGTCCACTGCGATACCACAGGAACAGAAAAAGAAAGATGTCTTCTAGTTCCTACCATTTAACAATCCAGATCGCTTTAAAAAGCCCAGTAACTTGCGAATGTTCACATCCGCTAAATCAGACAGGTTCTCAAAGAAATTAGAACCTAAAGTGGAACTTCTTCTAACCGCTAGTGCGGGACACACACACAGAAGGTGTTCTATAGTCTCTTATTCCTCGATATTCCTACAGCTTCTGCAAAAGTCGTTGCTGGCAACCTTCAATGATTGAGACGTCTGTCCTAGCCAATGACAGCAAAGCAGTAGACCTCTTCAAGACTAGATGGGGCCACATAGTTTTGGAATAATCACAGTCCCCTCTTTGTGACTATCTATCATTCGTTGCCCTTCGGCTCTGGTTCCGAAAACTTAGCTTATATGTCGCTAGAGGCATACCCACAGAAAGAATATGTTCAAATTCTGTATAATATCTATATCTGTATTTAATTTATAATATATGACTTATAATTTTAAATATGAGCTATATCGCACAATACCTTAAAAATGTAAAAATAAAATTTTTATTCTAAAAATGGATTTTCGTAGAATCCAGTCTAAAGAGAAAAGTTGTAAATTAAGTTGTCTCTCTCAAATAACATTGAGGGAGCATAATTTTTTGTTGTTGTCCTACACGTTCAAAACCTCCTTCGGCATACATATCTTCTGTCTCTGAAATAAGGAATTCTATAAACAACTTTTATTCCTGAATTTTCCCGCTGTGTTAATTCGTAGATGGCCAACTACACATAAACGAACAGAAATACGAAAGTGTAAGCAACTTCTTGTGGCTTCGATCGGTTGACACATTGTTGTAATTGCATAATGCTATTCCACTTACTTGATCGTTCGGAGTTTACTGCAAACACAATTTAGACTTTTCGACTGTGTTAGTTTAGCCATTACTGATCCCGGCACGGGATAGCTTGAGCACCCCACACAGGCTGGAACATTGAGGTCCGATTTGTGTTTGACGCGTTCACAGTTTGCGGATAGTGTAATGCTCCATACGGATTAGCTGCAAAGACAGTCGCGGACTATCAGCGATCTCAAGCGGAGAGTCTCAGTGCGGACAGTGTAATGCTCCATACGGAGTAGCTGCAAATGCAGTTGCGAACTATCAGCGATCTCAAGCGGAGAGTCTCAGTGACAGACCGGGCGGCACCAGCTCTTGCGCAAATGCTGAGTGCCTATGATGCTCGATATGACAAGGCGAGTTATTGGCGCCTTTTAAATAACCATTGTTCTCGCAGCGATCGTTCCTTTGGACAGGAATGAGCTTGCTCACATTCAGGAGCTTGACGATAAAAATGTGGCTTCAACAACAACCCGTCACTGATTGATCCATTCCCATGGCAATCCCATGGCAGTACGTACCGGATTGACCCAATGGAATCCTTCATCGACAAGGGCTCGATCTCGGTGTACAACATACTGCTATAACAACAACAACTGATCGATTCCATACATAAATAACGATTCTTTAAAAAAAGAAGGAAATAGGTATGGTCTCTTTTTTAAGGTCCTTTTAGATAAATATCCCAAATATGTTTTTAGGGTTGTAAACAAATTACAAAAGACTTTAATCTACATTTTGTCAGTCAAAAAAACAAAAGATAAAAAAAATATGTACGAAATTTTTGTACCTTATTAGGTAAGGGAAATAACATTCCCTCGCCGTTTCTTACCTATCCAGTTCCTGTATCCGTCTTGTAGCCAATTATAAAGACCGAGGTATCATTCTCTTCAGACACAGAATTAGCTTCCCATTCCTCCCTCCCGGAAAAGCGAATCCCGAGAACACACCTCCCTCCTTGATGCATTCCCCTTACCACTATAGCTGGCAAAATATCGATGGTACTATCGACATTTGATTTTTTGGCTGAATATCGATTGATTTTTTTCCGTTGGATACTATCGCAAAAGTTTTTTTTTTTGCAAAATTAAACAAAATAAGCGATCCGGCACTGAATGTATTCTTTAAGATACATTGCGCTTATAGATGGCGAAATTTTCATCCGATTTCATTTCTCTTAGATCTTCCAAATGACTTTATTAACCTTACTTTTATTTGGTCTGTACGTGGATATTGCTTATATATAAATCGATCTCCCGATTTTTACATCTCATTTTCGTTTAAAGTATACGTGATGAGAAATTAACGATAGTATCGATACTATTGATATTTATTATTAAAACTATCGAATGTTGCGATTATCGATAGTTTGCCAGCTCTACTTATCACCCGCCTTCTGACAAAATTATCTCAGAAGTCAGCGTTGGAGTTAAGGAAAATTCAGTTAGACCCTCGTGCGGTTCAGGGCGATGACTTTTGACCCATCTCCTCCAAGTAAATGCCCTCTCAATATTCAGGAAGGGTGCCATCGCATACTCCTTTAGTTGGAGAGACGTCCCGACTTCTCGTACCACTTCGTGGAGGGCCGTCTCCTCCGACCTGTCCTTGGTATGCATGTTGTGCCCTTGAGGTACGCCTGAAGTTTTCCAACTTCAGACCTTTCTTTTGTTAATAAAATTGTTATGTTTGAACTTCAAATGCTACTTTTTGTAGCATTTACGATACATTTATTCTATTGGGTTGCCCAAAAAGTAATTGCGGATTTTTCATATAGTCGGCGTTGACAAATTTTTTCAACGGCTTGTGACTCTGTTATTACATTCTTTCTTCTGTCAGTTATCAGCTGTTACTTTTAGCTTGCTTTAGAAAAAAGTGTAAAAAAAGTATATTTGATTAAAGTTCATTCTAAGTTTTATTAAAAATGCATTTACTTTCTTTTAAAATATCCGCAATTACTTTTTGGGCAACCCAACACATTTACGAGATCATATTCAGGCCTTAAGACATTGTTCGTCTAGATTTCAAACACTTCGTACATACATACGTACATATGCATGGACTATTTGCAATGATACCTTGTACGATATATTGGGTTGCCCAAAAAGTAATTGCGGATTTTTTAAAAGAAAGTAAATGCATTTTTAATAAGACTTAGAATGAACTTTAATCAAATATACTTTTTTTACACTTTTTTTCTAAAGCAAGCTAAAAGTAACAGCTGTTAAATGACAGAAGAAAGAATGCAATTACAGAGTCACAAGCTGTGAAAAAATTTTTCAACACCGACTATATGAAAAATCCGCAATTACTTTTTGGGCAACCCAATAGTATGCTGGTATGATGTATTGTCATTCCACAACACTACAAACTAAGAGGCATTAAATTACATACGACTGATACCAGCATAAGAAAAGACAAAGCACATATGTACATATAAACGGAACCACAATCAATCTTCTTCATAGTCTAGTAAGACTTCTTCTTTCATACATTACACACTACAGCTCTATCTCCTCTAACGGTTGTTGTTCCATATTTAAATAACGCATGCGCTTAATATTTTCTCCGGTAGGCTGACTGGCACTTGTCTTAATAATGTTGTTGTTGCTGTTATGCTCTTGTGGTTTTCGTAATTTGCACCGGACCCACAGGCAGGCACAGCTAGATCCGATGATATTGTTATTGTCTTTTTATACTCCCTCTATTTCTATAGTTTTTTTTTTTCATTTTGCTGGCTCCTTTTGCACTTTTTCCCCTCTGAACACTGCGGGTGCCTTTTAATCGTAGTCTATTCATGTCTATCGACCCCTCTTCTGCTTTGATGATGATGAGGTTCGTTGGCTTAATGGTAATAATGTTGAAAGAACGTAAAAAAAATAAACGCACTTTCTCTTTGAGTATTTATTCCTCTCAATGGGGGGAGGTCAGGCATGGATGGTTGGTGCCAGTCTTTATGGTTTATTTTCAATTAATATTAATTGACAAAGTGAGAAAAATTATCAGCTTAGATATGTACTAAAAAAATGAATATTTGTTGGTACATGTGTTTCTTTCAAGCACATCTGTGATAAGATATTTTCGGCCTTTGCTTGCAATTTTATGGGTTCACTCGCATTTACATAAATCTTTTTGCTGGCATTATACGATATGCAGCAGGTGTTCTTATACTTTCTGTCTTTTTAGTGCTATATAGTGCAAATAACGACTAATTTTCTTATTATCTTATATTGCATTTTATCGTAAACTTACTAGTACAACTTTGCACTGATATTTTATCCAGAACATCTGACCTGCTCGGGATAGGACTAATATAAACAACGGCAACTGTTAACTTGTATACCCTCCACCATTAAAAAAAAAATTGTAAAGCGTTTAGCGCTTTCTCTGATATATCTCTTAATTTCTTTCTATAATTAAAAAAACATTACGCGAGGTTAGGTTGAAAAGTTGGTGCAGATATTAATAATACGCCCCAAGCCCCTATGGACATACACCTACGCCAGTAATTGTTGTGCGCTCTAAAAACATTAAAGGACTTAAAAAATGCGATCCATGTTGAGCAATATTTTAGATTTTGCCAATTGGTTATTTAATTTGCAACTTTTAGACTCCTAGCCACCAGCTGAACGAGCGACATATCATAGTTAATCAATTAAATCGATTTAAAATCGCAAAATCAAGGGATTGAGAGTGAGAGAAATGTAATCGATAGATATCGCAATGGATGGAGGCCACCGTAGCGCAGAGGTTAGCATATCCGTTAATGACGTTGAACAACTAGGTTCAAATCCCGGCATGAACATCAAAAAATTTCTAAGCGGTGGTTATCCCCTTACTAATGTTGTCTACATTTGTGTGTTATCCTGCCAAGTTAAAACTTCTCTAATGAGTGATGTAGCTATCCGGCACGCCGTTTGGACTTGGCATAAAAAAGAGGCCCCTTATCATTGAGCTTAAACATTAATCGGACTGCACTCATTGATATGAGAGAAGTATCTCCTGTTCGCACCACACAAGTTGGAACGTTGAGTTTCGATCTGTGTGGTGTCATTGCTGTCACGAGAAGCTTAACTGCGAGCTACTGGGCGCGTCCACAGGTTGCGGATAGTGGAATGCTACATACGGATTAGCTGTAACTGTAGTCGCGGACAATCAGCGGTATCGAGTGGGTAGTCTCGGTGAGAGGTCGGGTGGCACCAGCTCTTGCATAAATACTGAGTGCCTATGATGCTCGATATGACAAGGCGAATCCCTCACGGGATAGCTGTGAGCACCACACAGGCTGGAACATTGAGGTCCGATCTGTGTGGTGTTTGTTTCTGTCACTGGAAGCTTAGCTGCGAGTTACCGGGCGCGTCCACACGTTTCAGATAGTGGAATGCTCCATACGGAGTAGTAGCTGCAAAGGCAGTCGCGGACAATCAGCGGTATCTAGCAGAGTGTCTCAGTAAGAGGCCGGAAGACACCGACATGACGCCTTTAAATAACCAAATGGCCACCCTGTTCCCGCGGCGATCGGTCGTTTTGTCCGGAACGAGCTTGTTCACCTACAGGAGCATGACGAGGATCGCCATCTCCACATGAAAATGTGGTTACCACATCAACAGTTTTTTTATTTTAAAATAGGTATTCGTATTGGGACTTTTCAAGGGCAATTCTCTGTCAACAAATATCCTAATACAAATATATATTGGCAGACGAAACGTTTAAAGTGTTCTCCTAAATTTACAAGAAAAACCTATAAACGTGAGTTAATTGCTTTAGGTCGCTTACTATTAGAAAAATAATTCTTTATAGGTTTGAAATTTTTAAAATTACATTCACTTTTTCTGTGAGGAATGTTTAAACGATATCTTTTTATGCTTGAATTTGCTGTCACACATGCCCATAGCTTAAAAAAAAAAAAACAGAAACACCGACTGATATTCACCAAAGCATGACTCATGCCGAATAAATGTTTGTTGTTGTGATAATGCTTGACTGATGTTAGCCCTTGTGAAGGCGCTGTGGAGCAAAATAGTAGAAATGTTAATTTGTAATGCTTGCAATACGTTTGGTTTGCTATGTACAGGTCACCAACAACTATAGATGGCTAATATTTCAATATCCAATCATTTGTAACATCTGAATTTGCTTGAAACAAATGCCCATAAAAAATTCGAAAAACCAAAAATTGTGATAAAGCAACAAGTTGTTCGAAGTATTGTAGTACACGCAAGTACAAACGTCAGCATTAAAAATGAGATAAGTTCACTTAAATAGGGGTGTTAACTTGGGGCTTTAGAACTTGAAGTGTTGTTTTTGCTAAATATAATGGAGTTAGCATATGTTTTATTTTTTTATTGAATTATATCTATTAGCTCACCTGTAAATGCTCCTGAAAGCGTATAGGTAATATTTGAGTCATTTTGTGCACTTTCTTCCTGCAATC
Source organism: Stomoxys calcitrans (assembly GCF_963082655.1). NCBI lineage: Eukaryota > Metazoa > Arthropoda > Insecta > Diptera > Muscidae > Stomoxys > Stomoxys calcitrans. The sequence continues at coordinate 15,175,649 of NC_081555.1, read as the reverse complement.
TTTCGCTGCTGCTGCTTCTCCTGCTTCTTTTTTATGTTACTCGAACACACAATTATTGTTTTATTGTTGTCGTTTTTACTATGTCTCGTCGTTTGCCTTTCAGATTTGGGGAGATGACGTTTTCAAAAATGCAACACTGCAAAGGTATGTGAATATTTGGTTTGTTTATTACATTTATGTATCATCGTCGTTTGTTCATTTTGCAATTGTAGTTGTATTTTGTGTTGATGGTGTTGTAACAAGATAATGGAGCGGAGAAAACAAGAAAAAAAGCACACACAAAAATCAGTGAATGACACACTAAAACGAAGTGTGTGTAATTACGTATACGATGAACTAACTAACTAACATCATTCTCTGCCTCCACCACTACCTGTCACTCCCTCTTGCCGGTCACTCGCTACTCTTTTTTTTAATGATTTGCCTTCGTTCTGCTTTAATGATCTTTTGTTGGTTTTATGCTACATCAACAACTCTTTTATAACGGGTAATATGACTTCTTTCATTTGGTTTGGAAAATGTGGGAGTAGTGATTTACATTCAAGATAAAAAGTAGATGCACCAACTACATCTTTCATAAGCACATAGTAGTTTTTCCATAAAAACTCGTGCATTTTTTTACTGGAAATTGAATTTTAACTGAAAATTTAACTTCTTTTCTAAAAAATAAGTGCAAAATCGAAGATATTTTCCTAAAGTAAAATTGTTCCGCTCTTAGTTTTGTATTTCTACGCAAAAAGGGTAGATACCCAAATCCTCTAGTGTCTACTTTTATAATCTACTCTTTTATACCTATTGAAGTAGTAATACGAATATGTGCAAAAGTATTCGACCATCATTTTTAGGATGCCACTTTATCAAAACTTTTGACAAGATTTGTTTTTAACGGTTTAGAGGTTCCCCTGAGAGACCACTTAGAGATCATTATATACTCCAATGCCTTTTGGAGAAATGCAGTAGCCTTTGCTATGAATACTTATCGCCTCTATGCGATTTGGATCCGTCCAGTACATTTTGTACTATACACTTTAGTACCTTGTAAAGCAGTAACATATGGCACAATATTAAGCAAATTGGTGTTTATGAAGTACCGTTAAATTGGAGTTAAAGCTTTATTGCAATCTTTAACCTAAATTCAGAGTACATGTTAATTTTTCCCTCATTAAACCTCGGCGGCGTACCAAAATCGTATGGTATTAATAGAATTCGGCGCTAATTAATCTACACATTTTTTGGCTGATTGGGGGCACTTGTCCCTTTGTGACGTTCTTGAGATCCCACATTGGGATTACGATTCAAAAGTCTGAATACCAATTCTTATAGAAATTAAAAGGGAGCCCTTTAAAGTGCACCTTGTTAAAAAACGCCCACAATTTTCGTTGATACCTAGCGAGTTTTTTACATAGCATATTTCAGCATGTAGTGTGATTAAAATTCGGCTTAGCATTAGGAATTTATGACTTCTTTTATCTCTTCATTCTGTAACTCGCACTTATGATTTGAGTTTGAATAATTCGTGCATTTTTGTCTTTTTTCAACACACACACACACACACATTAACGCAGGTGAAATTTACGGTTTTTAGACGTTTAGTTAGAATTCTTTTCGTTTTTTTTTATTATTTGCTAAGCACACATAATATGACAAACACGTAATAATTCTACACACAAAATTATTGAATGGACTCTTGCGTCAAAATAATCAAAGAACTACTAAACTGAAAACATGAAAAATAAATCATTTACATCAAGAGAAAAAAAAGTTGCTCACAAGATTAAAAAAATCTTCGAAAACGCCTCTTAATTTGTAGGCATATGTTTTATGCTGATTTAAACACTTTACAAATTGACAAATTACAGTTTCTTACACAAAAACCAGTTTAACTTATTGTTTAAATATTTTTATGAGACATTTTTCAAATAGCAATACACTGATTTCACTAAACTAAATTTAATCTCTGCAAGGCCCGCTTCTGTGAAAAGTACTCGAAAAATGACTGTCGATTTTTACATTGAGCAATGGCAAATGTCGTTATAAAGACAGAGATAAAAAGACGTAGTGGTGAATTTCCATGTATTTGACAGCAGTGGTAAAGAAAACGACAAAAGCAGTGTTGGAAAACGCTCCTCCATGATAATGAAATGATTCTCAGAAAATTAATGAATAATGGAGCCATAAAAATCAAGAACTAAGATTTTAAAAATTAGCAGAATTAAAAAATATATAAAGTTAACACATATTAATAAAGTTAGACGGACAACCATTAAAAATCCTATAGAAACAAAATGCTGCTTCTTGGTTCTTTTCACCACTGTTAATCATCCTCACAAATGCCAACATGCCGATTACATTCGGAACAATGACAATTCCTTTCTCTTCATTTCGGTACTAAAATATACATTTAATTGGGTTTTTAATCTACTTTCACTTTTCCATTTCTTTTAAATTCTCTTTAACACGGCTGTGCAACTTCAACATCAAATCCTAGAGTGCCACATAAACAAAACACCAGTCGTCGCTAGACAAAACCGCCCACTTTTTCTCCATTACCATCGCACCAACACACACACACAACACTTCGTAGATATATGCATATAACATTAATTGCACTCATCATTTTCTTGAACAAAAAAATTGTTCAATCTATGCCGCAAAAGCACTCTTCTTCATTCATATGATAAATCCAATTGTATAAGTTTACCCTTAATTGTTTTATGTGGTATTCTTGTTGTTGCACAAGGTTTTTCTTATTTTTCAGATTAATTAATACTTCGAAACGCGTAAAAACATATCGATCGATTTTGTGTGAAAAATGCTGTGTGACAGAGATGATAAATGAGGTTGGCAAAATAGTATTAAAAAAATTACAAAGGTACTTTTTACGGCCAAAAAGGTACCATTTTTTACTCTATACGGTCATAACTTTATCTCATAACATTAATAAGTGTCCTCCAAGAACATAACAATGGGGAATACATCTTAAAAGTATTGAGTGGAGGTCAGTCCGCGTCGTATATCGCTTTCAGCTTGGTATGCACTTCTAGCGAAATTTTGGTCTACATCCAAGATGGCGAAAAACATTGAGTTATAATTTTGCCCGATTCTTAATCGTTTTTGGCTAATAAAGTCCATATGAACTGAAATTAAACGTTTTTATTTTCAAATAACTTTATTTCATGTTGCATGGACCGATCAAAACTTAAATTTAATTTCGCGCAAGTACGCACATGATATAAGTAACAGGTAGTGTACTATAAAAAGCTGAGTACATTTTTTTCTCGAGAAGTGCACTATCTGTCAACGAGTTGTGGTTGTGTGTGTGTGTGTGTGTATTATATTGTTAATAGTTAAGAATCATGACGTTCCCGTCCATAGGACCGATCACCGCCGGAACAGGGTGTCCATTGGTTATTTAAAGGTGCCAATAACTCGCCTTGTCATATAGAGCGTCATAGGCACTCAGTATTTGTGCAAGAGCCGGTGCCACCCGATCTCTCACTTAGACTCTCCACCCGATACTCACCATTTGTACTTGTGATTGACAAATGCTGTTGCTGCATTTATCATTTTCATCTCTTGAGTTGAGTTTTCTATGCTCTAATGGAATGAAAGGCTTATATAATGAATAATATTAAGGAATTGGAAATGGATTGTAGCTAATCGTTTTAGCTAATGCTAACGCTAATTACAGAAATTGAACTCTTTTCGTTCTTGAGTCTTAGAAAATATATAATGAAAAATATTTTTCCCCAAAAAGTACCAAAATGAATCGCAGAGGTACCGTCGTACTTTCGATGTTTTAAAAGTATCAAAACTATCATCCCTGTTGTGTGGTAAAGTTGCAAGTATTTAGTACTAAAGCAACCGGTACATCGTGAATGTATTCGGTTGACACTTATTAGAATTTTTAGTTACCAACGTAACAGAAAGATGTCGCTTCACAATAGAGTAAGGACCTTTACAGAATGACCGCGATAAGATTTGTTTTAAGCGTTACGTTGAAAAAATGCAACTCTTCAAACAAATATCAAGGGAGTAACGTACAAAAGTAAATTAGTTCTTAACTTTAACGGCCTAATGGCTGGTACTATGCAACAAGATATATTCATTTACAGGTAATGTCAGTTTCCCAACAACAAAATATTGAGTGCACTATCTGTCAAAATCAGTAATTAGTGCAACTTTGATTTTGAGTATGTTACTAGCTCGCGCCATTTTTCGTTGGTTGTGTGCTATGGTTCTTAACTATAATACACACACACAAACAAAACTCGTTGGCAGATAGTGCACACTCAGCTGTTTACCGTACATTACCTGGTAATTATGTCAAGCTATGCAAGGTATATTCATTTACAGTTGCCCAACAACCAAATATTGAGTGCACTATCTGTCAAAATCAATGAATAATGCAACTCTGATTTTGTATATATTACTAGTTCGCGCCATTTATTGTTGTTTGTGTGATATGCTATAATACACACACAACCAAAACTCGTTGACGCATAGTGCACTTCGCAAGAGAAAATTGTACTCAGCTGTTTACGGTACACTACCTGGTTATTATGTCATGGTACCACTGCTACGAAATGTGTTAGCAGTTTCTGCGACACCTTTTTGTTATAATGCGTTGTTCGGACGAAAAGTCGAAGTTGGAATAACAATTTTATTAAAATGGTACCATAATTAATGTTCTACTAAACGAAATCAGGAAGATTTTTTGCTTTAAAAAAGTACAGCTAATAGACAGGGTTGTCGTGTGTGGTTAATGTGGTAATTGTATTGCGTTTTGGCTATTAATACGATTCAAATACAACATACCAACGCACGGCCCTTGAATCTATCACCCCTTATATGGTAGAAAAGTCTTCTAACCAAATACGAATCGCGTCCCATAGTGGTTCGCAGTGGTACCTGAAGGTAAAAGGTCGAGAGGTTCCTTAGGAGGTGTTGAAATTCCATTCAAATCAAATAATACATACCTGTGCATCATATTTGATAAGATGTTGAAATTTAATAAGCACGTAAGATCTACCCTGCAGAAAGCCAAAAGAATAGCTGGACCATTTTCCTATCTATTCAACAGCAAATATCTTCCGCAACAAACAAAACTACTTCTATATTAAGTGGCAATCAGATCTGTGTTGGTTTACGACTTTCCTTTATGGTTTACGATGTCTCCAACGGTGGCCAAAAAGCTTGACATTTTTGAGCGAAAAATGGTGCGAAAGAGTTTCAATAAACATTATAAAACCGTACTAGGAAGTTTTTTAACACCGTCATTTATGATTCTGCAGGAGTGCTGCTTCTGTGCATCTCTGTGTGCCATCAAAAGCTGTTCATCGAAAAACTTACCACACATGAGAACATATTATTAAACCACATTTATGAATTAGAGAAAAATATATCTTGGTCTGACTTAGCCTATCTTTCCCCAAATGCAAATTGCGTATTTTGCCCATGAACATTCCACTAAGGAACAGGGGCAAACTTCTCACATATCAGTGAGTGCAGTCCGATTCAAGTTTTAAGTTCAATGATAAGGGGCCTCCTTTCTATAGCCGAGTCCGAACGGCGTGCTGCAGTGCGACACCTTTTTGGAGAGAAATTTTACATGGCATAGTACCTCACAAATGTTGCCAGAATTAGGAGGGAAAACCCACCGTTGAAAATTTTTTCTGATGGTCTCGCCAGGATTCGAACCCAGGCGTTCAGCGTCATAGGCGGACATGCCAACCTCTGTGGGTATTATCAACGAGAACTTTGACAATGAGACAGCCGAATATGCCATGCCGGATTTCTCTACGAAAACAGTACCTGGTTCACATAGAGGATAAATATTATACGACAAGGACTTTAGTCGCCATCAATAAATCTAGTCAAACTTAGTAATTTCAGCTTTTTTTTGTAAATTTTATACTTATTTTTATACACCAGCATTTGCTTAATATTAATATTTAATATTAATATTTTGGTAATGGACTTTCGTTCGTCATAACTAATGTTAAAATATATTCTGTGATATACATGTTTATTGTATTTTATAATTCACACTCAGTGCCTGTTATATACATATACATACATAAGTTTTTTAATGTATCTAATAACCTCCCATTGATATCAATGGTCGTTTTTTTTGTTATGTAGTTTTAACTTTGTTTTTGTTATGTTTGTTTATCTTTATTGACAGCCCATGTCTGTCGCGTTACAGTAAGCCAAGCGCATTCTCTTTCATACATGTTATTTAACATAATGACGTTTTCATATTTTGCAAAGTAGCGTTACCCACAAATTCAATGAATAAGAATAAGACAACAACAGTTCTAAATTTTACTCATTTTGTAAACATTGTCATTTGTCATAGAAAAGAAGAAAATAAAAAGAAAAAAAATAACTTATTGTACTTACGAACTCACTTTGAGCCATGCAATTACACATGGTTGTATACAAGATATATTCATTTACAGGTAGTGGCAGTTGCCCAACAACAAAATACTGAGTTCACTATCTGTCAAAATCAGTGATTAGTGCAACTCTGACTTTTGTATATGTTACTAGTTCGCGCCATTTTTTTGTTGTTTGTGTGTGCTTTGGATCTTAACTATAATACACACACACACACAACCACAACTTGTTGACAGATAGTGCACTTCGCGAGAAAAAATTGTACTCAACTGTTTACGGTACACTACCTGTTATTTATGTCATAGTTGTATAGACGATTTTGGTTGTTGTTGAGCTGTGACTTTACCTTCTTAATACTACCTGGAACAGCTGTTAGCCGTCAAATGAGGAAGACAAGTCAGTTTTGACAGCACTCTCAGCACGTGAATTTTATTCTCGCATTTTGTCTATTTTTGGTGTTTATTTGGCGAAGGCTTGATCATTTGTTACCTGTGATTCTATTTCCAAAATTCGCAAATTATACAAGTATTCAAAGCAAACGAATACAACATAAGCACAAAGTGTGACAAACTTTAATATAACTACCAAAAACTACTTGGAATTCGAAGAAGAGCCTTGTAATATAGTCTTTAAATATGGATAAACGCCATAATAACAAAAAACACAATAAAAATAAACACAAAAATAATGCCGGTAACAATAGCAGTAACAACACCAACAAAGGTCGTGAATTTGAACAACCCAAAAACCTCAATCTAACTCCTCAGGCCAGAACGGAGTTAAAAGAACTGGTGGCGCTATTGCTGAAAACAGTTTATGTTGAAACCACCAATCCCAAGGACGAATGGGCACAGTACATAAATATACAGGAATTACTGAATCGTATACAGGTACTGGAAGCCCCCTTGCAGCGTAAACCTAAGGGCACTGATAAGACCAGTCGTCTCGCTAACATTGACAAATTCTATCAATGGGCCAAGGAGAATGGCGTTAAATATGAAGGTGTGGAAATTGAGGAGTTTCCGGGCTTTGAGCTGGGCTTAAAAGCTACACGTGATATCAAAAAAGATGAAGTGCTATTCGGTATACCACGTAAATTGGCGCTTTGCGAAGAGCACGAAGATTGTATGTTTGCTAGGGATTTCTTTAAGCCTTCTAATTTGAAATTGGCCTTTGTTTTAATGGTCGAGGCATTGAAACCCAATAGTTTCTGGAGGCCCTACCTTGATTTGCTGCCCGAAACTTATAATACAGTTTTATATTTCACCGTTGAGGATATGACACAACTCAAGGGCTCGAACGCTTTGTCGGCAGCGCTGAAGCAGTGTCGTTTGATTGCACGCCTATATGCTATTATTTATCATTGGCCCTCAAGTCAAATTCCATTGGCGGACTTTAAGGAAATGTTTCACTACGATTTATACAGGTCAGTAATTAATTTTGAAATATATACTATTTATTAAATAAAAATAATATTTTTTTTAACTAAATTAAAAAAATTTTCCCACATGAGCAAATGGGAATGGCCTATGATGGGTGGGATTCCTCTTCATAATGATAGCCAACCATTCAAAATTGCAGCATCTTTATAAAGCACAGTTGTTGGATGGTTTTTGCTTACAAGAAGGACACACAAATAAAATGTGGCCATCAATCCCGGACAAATTAGAATTAAAGTAGTTGTTGTGGCAGTATTTGGTGTTTTTATCTATTCGTCTGCTGGTTTCTGCTTAATGTGCAGACCAATGAACTCTGCGGCTTGAGTGAGGTGCGTCCAAGGCATCCGACTCGTAAGTCGAGAAAGATTGGCTGCGCAGTTGAACAGGTGACAAGTGTCGTGTGGCGCCGATTGTAAGCTGGACACACATCCAACACATTGATATCAATCCTAGACCTGTGAGAATTGAGACGCTGCATCTGCCGGAACGCAATAAAGCCAGTACTACTCTGGTTTGCTGAGGGAGGTTTGCTTCTTCAAATGCTATGGGTGGCCGTAGCTCAAGTATGGCATTTACTGTTGCTATACCTGTTGTCCTCTTCCACTTCCGTATTCATGTAAATGCTATCTAAACCTGCTTGAAACGCGGTCTGATCTTAAGGTTCTCTCTTGTAGCGCTGAAGTTCTTTATTCTAGATGCAGCTGTCCTAGATTCATTGCTGTCACGAAAAGGTTAGCTGCGAGCCCGGTGGCGTTCGCAGTTTGCGGATAGTGGAAAGCTCTATACGGAGTAGCTGCAACGGCAGTTGCAGACAATCAGCGGTATCGGGCGGAGAGTCTCAGTGAGAGGTCAGGCGGCACCGGCTTCTGCACAAATACTGAGTGCCTACAATGGCGCCTTTAAATATCCAATGGCCACCCTCTTCCCGCAGTGATCGGTATTTTGGACTGGAACGAGCTTGTTCATCTACTCTACTCCGATATGCCTTTCTTTTGAGTCCCGTATTACCGTATTGGTAAATATTTCGGGTTTAGAGGGTATTTCGGGGTGTTCACTTGGCTATTAAAGTAAATATAAGATTCGTGCTCTACTTTCAGAAACATTTCATATGAATCCCATAATGGTATGATAGGTAAATAAGTTGTGTTTGGCGATGGGGTGGGCCCCAGGGTTTTTATTCCCGAAAATCAATAAATTTCCACCTCAAATAGCTTTTATATAATAGGGAAGTATTTTGGGGTGGGGCGGCTCTCCAAACACATGGCTCTATATTATCGTGATTGGTCTATATATCCATTTGGCGGGTTTTAGGCGTCCCCCGCGGCATCCGTCCCCACCAATAGAAACCATGTTTTTTATGACTGTTAGAGTGAAAAAAAACGAACAAATCACATTACCAATCTCCGAGATCTATTATTTTTGAAATTTTGGTAATGAGAAGTGCTTTTTAAAGGAGACATTTCGACTCAAATATGGATATCAAATTTGTGTCCACTCCCAAATCCCTTTACATTGAGCCCCATATTGTCATTGTCGGTAAGTATGATATGTTTCGAAGGTGATTTAAGGCGTACCCCAAAATTGGATATCAAATTCGGTTTCTACTTTAAAATACCTTTCATTTGAGTCCCATATTGCCGACCCATTATGGGTCGTATTTTTAGGATGAAAAGCGCCACCTAGACTTACCCCCTAGTCTCCAATACCTTTCATTTGATACCCATATTGTGCCTTTCAGTCCACTTTAGGTTTTGGGTGGCGTTTTTGATGTAATGGTGAGGGTCAGCCACCATCCGACATCTAAAAATTATATAAATTATGTTTCCTTTTTTTGATTCTACTGAACAAACAAACAAATCGAGTCCCCTGTGCTTAATATGCCCATTTGGGCCGTTTTTGGGGTGTGGAGTGACCCCATACACTTCGATCTGATTTTGTATGCCAGAATATCCTTCATTTAAGCCCCATATTGATACGGACGATCAATTTGTCTGCTTTTAGAAGTTTAGGGTTAGGGCGACTTTCTGGGTACTTGAACCCAATTTTTAATGCCCTATTCGTGTTCTACTCTTCTATACCTTTCATTTGATATGCATATTGTCCTTATCGGTCCACTTTTGATTTTGGGTAGTGTTTTTGGGGTAACGGGGGAGGGTCCGCCCTCTTCCAATATCAACAAATTATTAAGCCTATTCCTTCTTCCTGACTATATTCGTAATCTACTTCCTTTTATTTGAGTCCCATATTGTCATCCTCTCCCAATAAACCTATTTTAGGGTATTTTGGGCTTTGGGCGGCCCCCCAGTTTTTGAACCCAATTTTTATTAAAAAAATCGTACTCTACTCCTGAATACCTTTCATTTGAATCCCATATTGTCCCGATCGGTCCACTTTTATTTTTGGGTAGTACTTTTGGGGTAAGGGGGAGGGTTTGCCCCCTCCCGATATCAAAAAATTATATAGTCTGTTTCCTTCCGGACCAACTTACACAATTTTTGAAAATTTCCAGATCGGTTCAGCCGTTTTTGAGTCTACCCTCCACCATAGGATGGGGGTATACTAATTTCGTCATTCTGTTTGGAACTCCTCGAAATATTCGTCTAAGACCCCATAAAGTATAAAAATTCTTAATCGTCACGACATTATAAGTCGAACTAGCCATGTCCGTCCGTCTGCCTGTCGAAATCACGCTAACTTTCGAAGCAGTAAAGCTAGCTGCTTGAAAGTTTGCACAAATACTTCTTATTAGGGTAGGTCGGTTGGGATTGTAAATGGGCTATATCGGCCCACGTTTTGATATAGCTGCCATATAAATGTTGCATGAGATGTTTTATTATGACTTTCAATAACAGTGCTGAGTATGGTTGAAATCGGCCCATAACCTGATGTAGCTGTCATACAAACCTATATGGGGTCTTGACTTCTTGAGCGTCTAGAGTGCGCAATTCCTATCCGATTTGGTTGAAATTTTGCATGAGGTGTTTTTTTATGACTTTCAACAACTGTTTTAAGAATGGTTTAAATCGGCCCATAACCTGATATAGCTGCCATATAAACTGATCTGGGGTCTTGACTTCATGAGAACCTAGAGGACGCAATTATTATCCGATTTGGCTGAAATTTTGCACGACGCTTTTTGTTATGACTTCCAACAACTGTGTTAAGAATAGTTCATATCGGTCCATAACTGGATAAAGCTGCCATATAAACCGATCTGGGGTCTTGACTTCATGAGCACCTAGAGGACGCAATTATTATCCGATTTGGCTGAAATTTTGCATGAAGTGTTTTGTTATGACTTCCAACAACTGTATTAAGAATGGTTCAAATCGGTCCATAACCTGATATAGCTGCCATATAAACCGATCTGGGTCTTGACATCTTAAGCCACTAGAGGGCGCAATTATTATCCGATGCCGTGGCAAGAGCTCGAAAAATGCGATCCTGGGTGGGGGGTATATAAGATTCGGCCGGCCGAGCTTAGCACGCTCTCACTTGTTATATAGAAGATCCTTCTCAGAGGCAGAAGTAAAGTCGAGTTTCTTTTATTAAACATTTGTTTTTTATTGAAAATCTTTATTTTATTCTACATTAAATGTAATCATAAGTGTTATATTAATGTATGTATATATAACTGTATATATATGGTGTATATATATTTTTTCTTGCTGCTGTTGTGGGTTTAGTTTTAAATTCTATATAATATATCATCATTTTTATAATTATTTGTTTTTATACTCGGACAATAAAAACTGGTATGCCATTTTCTTCAAAATACAAAAATGTGTAACAAGGAAAGAAAAACATTTATTTATTTACTTATAAATTAACAAATAAAAGAACAATAATAATATAAAAAAAATGTTGAGAAGGCTTTGCAAAAGCATAGAAAGAGTTTTAGTTTTTTTTATATAAAAATAAATTAAAATATTTGTTTAAAAAAATTTTTAGTTGGTTATACAATTTAAACAAAAAAATGTTAAATATTTTAAAAAAAATTTTAATTCGTTGTACATTAAAAAACATACTATATAAATAAATACTAACAGCCTTATACACAAAACTTAATGATGATTAGAAATGGGTTTATTTGACTGTGCTATAAAGGAAATCTGCCAAATAAACCTATTCCAAATCTACATTAAATTTTGTGAATAAGGTCGTAACATTTTTACCAAACGCAAATCTAATTCATATAATTTTTTTTTTGGTTTAGATTGACATATTTTCTCGTTGTTATAAAAAAAAACAATTTGACTCTTTTTTTTTGTACAGTTTTAAATCTCCTTCAAATACTTTTGTCATCTGTGAAAAGTCTATTTTTGCAATTATTTTCGTTAATTACTCTCATCCTTAGATTATTGTCGTTAAAATAAAAACCAAAATCTTAAACTCAAAATTGTTTTCAATTTTTAGTGACAATTTTTTTTTAATACTGGCCGCCCCGGGCCCTCTCCGCTGCGCCTTCTTTAACTCTCTAATATCTTTTTAGGGTGGGGATACTTCGCCCTGAATGCGGGTATCGAATTCGTGCCATTGTAGCCAATGACGCTGAACGCGTTCCAAACCTGGCGAGAACATCGGATAAAGCGGTGTTTATGTAATGTTGGCCACATTTGCGTGGTACAATGCCATGCACGGTCATTTCAAAAATTTTCCGCAAAGAGAGGTTCGCACTGCGGGACGCCGTTCGGATTCGGCTATAAAAAAAGTCCCTTTTTATAAACTTGAATCGGAAAGCACTCATTGATGTGTGAGAATTTGCGCTTTCTCGGTTCCTGGTGGTAATGTTCTTCCTTAGGGTAATGTTCTTCCTTAGGGTAATGTTCTTCCTTAGGGTAATGTTCTTCCTTAGGGTAATGTTCTTCCTTAGGGTAATGTTCTTCCTTAGGGTAATGTTCCCATTAGGGGAGGGATGGCACCTCAGACATTTCGACTCAAATATAGATATCAAATTTGTGCTGCACTTCCAAATCCCTTTAATTTGAGCCCCATATTGCCATTGCTGGTAAATATGAACCGTTTGGCCGGGGTTTTGGGGCTGGGGCGGCCACCGACACTGCACTGAAAATTGATATCAAATTCGTTCTGTATTTTCAACGGAAATGAAGTTCAGTTTAGGGAGTTCTTTAGGGCGTGCCCCAAAACACTTGGCTCCAAAATTGGATATCAAATTCGTTTTCTACTCTCAAATACCTTTCGTCTAAGTCCCATATTGTCATAATGGGTCAAATAACCCATTTGATGTATCTTTAGAAGGAAAAGCGCCACCTAGACTTGAACGCTAATACCTTTCATTTCAGTCCCTTAAACCTTTCATTTGAGTCCCATATAGCCATGGTCGGCTTATATGCCCATTTGGGGTATTTGGGGGTGGGCGACTTCCCATTACTTGGACCTAATGTTTTATGACATATTTGTAATCTACTGCCTATTACTTTCCCTTTGAGTCCCATATGTGCATGAACTTCGAATATATCTGTTTAGAGGAGTTTTGGGGTTGGGGGGCCCTGCTGGGTATTTGGACCCAAATTTTAATACCATATTCGTTTTCTGGTCTTCAATACCTTTCATTTGATACCCTTATTGTGCCCATCGGATCACTTTCGGATATGGGTGGCATTTTGGGGTAGGTGTAGGGTCCGCCTCCAACCGATATCTAAAAATTATATAGCCTATGTTTCCTTCCAGACAAACGTACATAATGTATGAAAATTTTAAGACAATCGGTTCAGCCAAGTATCATAAAGTCATAATGGGCCTAATGGCGTTTTTGAGGGGTGGCATGACCCCCTATACTTCGATCTGATTTTGTATGCCAGATTCGAAATCTACTCCCGAATACCTTTCATTTGAGCTCCATATTGAAATGAATGTCCAATATTTCTGTTTGGGGTTGGGGCGGCCCGATGGGTACCGCATTTCATTTGATACCCATATTGTCCTTATCGGTCCACTTGGGGGTCTGTCCCCTTCCGCTATCAATAAATTATAAAGCCTATTCCTACTTCCTGAACATATTTGAAATCTACTTTCAAATACCTTTCATTTGAGTCCCATATTGTCATGATCGTTAAATACGTCCGATTTAGGAGAGTTTTGGGGTTGGAGTGGTCCCCCTAACACTTGGTCCGACAATTGGATATTAAATAAGTTTTATTATCCTAAATACCTTCCATTTGAGTCCCATATTGTCGTGATCGGTGTGAATATGTATTTGGTAGGGTTTTTGGGTGGGGCGGCCCCCCTAGGTAACCCATCCGAAATTTGGATACCAAATTTTTATTTTTAAGGGTACTGTAAGAGAGCACACAAAATTTTATTCTATAGAAAATTTTGTAAAAATTTTATTTCTGTAAAAAAGTTTGTCAAAATTTTATTTCTATAGAAAGTTTTGTCAAAATTTTTTTTCTATAGAAAATTTTGTCAACCTTTTTTTTCTATAGAAGGTTTTCTCAAAATTTTTTTCTATAGAAAATTTTGTCAAAATTTTTTTTCTATAGAAAATTTTGTCAAAATTTTTTTTCTATAGAAAATTTTGTCAAAATTTTTTTTCTATAGAAAATTTTGTCAAAATTTTTTTTCTATAGAAAATTTTGTCAAAATTTTTTTTCTATAGAAAATTTTGTCAAAATTTTTTTTCTATAGAAAATTTTTTTCAAAATTTTTTTTCTATAGAAAATTTTGTCAAAATTTTTTTTCTATAAAAAATTTTGTCAAAATTTTTTTTCTATAGAAAATTTTGTTAAAATTTTTTTCTATAGAAAATTTTGTCAAAATTTTTTTTCTATAGAAAATTTTGTCAAAATTTTTTTTCTATAGAAAATTTTGTCAAATTTTTTTTTCTATAGAAAATTTTGTCAATATTTTAATTCTTTAAACTATTTTTTTTATTTTATTTCTACAGAAAATTTTGTCAAAATTTTATTTTGAAAGAAATTTCAATAAAATTTTATTGTCACAGAATATAGTTTTAAAATTTTATTATACCCATCACCAAAGGAGGTTAGACACCGTAGCGTAGAGGTTAGCATGTCGCCTACTATATGACACTGAGCGCCTGGTTTCGAATGCTGGCAAGAACAACAGAAAACATTTTCAGCGGTGGTTATCCCCTACGGACCACCGGCACGCCGTTCGGACTCGTCTCTAAATACCTTTTATTTGAGTCCCATATTGTCATGATCGTTAAATACGTCCGATTTAGGAGTGTTTTGGGGGTTGGAGTGGTCCCCCTAACACTTGGTCCGACAATTGGCTATCATTGAGCTTAAACTTGAATCGGACCGCGCTCATTGATATGTGCGAAGTTTGCCCCTGTTCCTTAATGGCAAATGAGCAAATTTGCTTTACTTAAATTTATTTGCGACCCTGTCTGTGGTAATCATGCTACAGTCTTTAAAAATGAAGATATTGAGCTAAAAATTCGCAAAAATAATTTTTTTGTTTATCATAGGCAAGTTATGTCCGAAGATGGGCTATGCAAGGTAAGGTTGGTTTAAGTGGCAGTCTGCCATCAGACTCACTTAGACGTTTTCGTTCATTGTGATACCACAGGAACAGAAGAAGGAATATGCCTTCTAGTTCCTACCATTGAACCATCCAGATCGACGTTTACATCCGCTTAATCAGGCAGGTTCTAAAAGAAATGAGATCTAAAGTGGCACTTCTTCTGACTGCTAGTACGGGACACACACTCAGAAGGTGTTCTATAGTCTTTTCTTCTTCTTCGATGTCCTCACAGCTTTTGCAAAAGTCGTTGCTGGCAACCTTCAGTCTGTCAGCATGTTTTCCAGTTAGACAGTGACCGAAACAAAGTGGCGGAAACAATGACTGAGACGTCTGTTCTGGTCAATGACAGCAAAGCTGGGCTATATTGGACAATATTTATGTAGCCCCCATATAGATTCATCTACCGATTTAAGGCGTAAGTCCATTAAAAGAAGCATTTATAACCCGAATTTGGTGAAATTTGGCACAGTGAGCGCCCAAAGACCCTGGATATCCGTATAGAAAATGGTCTAGATTGCGCTATATCCTATATATACAGATCTTCCGATTTAAGGTCTATGGCCTAAAGATGCAGTTTTTATTTTCCGATATCACTGAAATTTAGCACAGTCAGTTAAGACTGTCGATATCCGCACAGAAAGTTCAGAGCGGATTTACATAGCTATGCCAGAACATTTTTCCCAATAGCCGAATAGCGTTCCAAGCGCCTCGATCTTCTG
The DNA here is from genome assembly GCF_963082655.1 of Stomoxys calcitrans. Classification (NCBI taxonomy): domain Eukaryota; kingdom Metazoa; phylum Arthropoda; class Insecta; order Diptera; family Muscidae; genus Stomoxys; species Stomoxys calcitrans. The sequence goes on along the minus strand of NC_081555.1, from coordinate 15,159,577 downwards.
CGCTCCTTCTAAAATCTCTAACACCAAGTTTCAAGATGTGTCCCACTACTTGATTGTTCCATAGAGCTCTTGGTCGTCCCGGTTTGCTTGGTACATCGCCTTTAAAAGACTTCCATGCTGGGGCTTCTTCAACCATTCTGACAACATGACCTTGCCAACGCAACGGCTGTTTTTTGATGCGTTTTACTATGCTATCGTCGTCATACAGCTCGTGGTTCATACGACGCCTTTATTCTCCATTAATATAAACTGGTTCATATATTTTATGAAGGATTTTTCTCTCAAACACTCCAAGTACTTCCTCATCTGCTTTCGCAAATATCCATGCTTCGGAGCGATACAACAGCAGTTGTAGTATCAGTGTCTATAATAGTGTAATTTTCGTCTGTCGGAGGTAGCTTTGCTCCCCAGTTGCTTGCTCAATCCAAAGTAGCATCTGTAAGCCAATATTATCCTTCGTTTTGTTTCCAAACTTGTGCCATTTGTTTCGGTCACGGCTTTGCCGAGGTAGATAAAGTTTCTGACTATCTCAAAGTTGCAGTTCCCAAATATCCACATTTTCTTTATCTGCTGGCGTTTACAGGGCTTTGTGGGAGTTCATATCATCCACTTTGATTATCTTCATTTACAGCCATACCCATTTTCATTGATACTCTTTCGATTCTTTCAAAGTCTGCTATTGCTTCTTCCGTTGGCCGACCTATTTGTTCTCTTGTGAGTTGTGTGTCATGCCTATTCACATCTGCATCTTGTATAATCTAATCCAGCTGGATATTAAAGAGATCACACGATAGGCTGTCTCCTAGTCTGAAACCTCGTTTGGTATTAAACGGTTCGTAGAGATTCTTTCCTATTCTTACTCAGTAACGTGTATTAGAAATTGTCATCCTGCAGAGTCTTATTAATTTTGCCAGGGATACCAAACTAAGACAAGGCTTGAAATTCCTTTGAACTTATAGAGCTATCGAAAGCGGTTTTGTGGTCAACAAAAGCGGTGGTAGGTGTTGAATTGTCCTTCTCGAGTCTTTTCCTGGATTTGGCGCAGTGTAAATATCTGGTCTATGATGGATTTACCAGGTATAAAACCACACTGATAAGGCCCAATTATTGTTGATTTTAGACTTTTAAGCTTGATAGTGTCTTGTATGCGATGAGAAGGAGACTTATTCCTCTGTAGTTGGCACATACCGTCTCCTCCCATTTCTTGTGTACGGGGCATATTATGCTGAGGTTCCAATCATTGGGTGTGCGTTCTGCTAGCCAAATGGCGCAGATTACCTGATGCATACGCCTTATAAGCGTGTCGCCTCCGGTCTTAAACAGTTCAGCCGGCAATCCATCGGCTCCTGCTGCCTCATTGTTTTTCAGCCGGGTTACTGCTACGTGGGCGCCCCGGTAGCTGAGTAGGTAGCGTGCTTGGATTACCAGTGCAGGGGTCGTAGGTTCGATTCTGGTCAGAAGCTTTAGTCTGTCGCTACTGTGGTACCACAATAGACTTAAAATTGTCTAAGTGAGTATATAAAGGACTGCCACTGTTACCTAACCTACTGCTACGTAGACCTCGTTTTCACAAGGTGGTACACATTCTATAGCAACATCAGGGATTGGTTTTCCGATGTACTCATGGCCACCATCATCGGATACCAGCAGCTGGAAACACTGTTCTTTCTATATCCTCAGCACTCCATCTGTATTAGTTACCAGATTTACATGTTTGTCTCTGCAGTAGGAATGTGCCAGTACCAAAGTCATCGGTTTGATGTTTAATTCTGGCCACTGAACATCTCGATTCGCTCACACTCAGGCTTTCCATTTCCCTCCTTCTTCCTGCGGAAGTGACGTTTCTCCTCTCTCCTTTTCTTCCGATATCTCACCTTGGAGCCTGGCGCGTTGCTATTGACTTTAATGTCGCTTTGTATGCCGCATTTTTGGCTTCAGTAGCTTTTTCGTAACCGTGGTCGTACCATGGATTCCTTGGGGGAGGTTTTTGGGTTTAAAAAACCGGATGTTTCGGCTCTTTCCATGCAGTGGGCAATGGTTTGCCATTGCGCTGCAACACTAAGGGGACAGAGAGTGTTTTCTCGACTAACTTTCGAAGGAGTAAAGCTAGCCGCTTGAAATACTTTTTATTAATTTAGGTTGTTTGGGATTGCAAATGGGCCAAATTGGTCCATGTTTTTGATATAGCTGCCATATAAACCGATCTTGGGTCTTGACTTCTTGAGCCTCTAGGGGGCGAAATTTCTGTCCGATTTGAATTAAATTTTGCACGTGGTGTTCTGGTATAACTTCCAATATCTTTGCAAAGTATGGTTCAAATCGGTTCACAACCTGATATAGCTGCCATATAAACCGATCTTGGGTCTTGTCTTCTTGAGCCTCTAGAGGGCGCAATTTCTGTCCGATTTCAATGAAATTTTGCACGTGGTGTTTTGCCATTCTTATCCAATTTGGCTGAAATTTTGCACGTAATGTTCTGGTCTCATTTCCAACAACTGTGCTAAGTATGGTTCAAATCGGTTCGTAACCTGATATAGCTACCATATAAACCGATCTTGGGTCTTGACTTCTTGAGCCTCTAGGGGGCGCAATTTTTGTCCGATTTGACTTAAATTTTGCACGTGGTGTTCTGGTATCATTTCCAACAATTGTGCTACGTATGGTTTAAATCGGTTAATAACCTGCTATAGCTGCCATATAAACCGGTCTTGGGCCTTGACTTCTTGAGCCTCTAGGGGGCGCAATTCCCATCCGATTTAGCTGTTATTTTGCTAGTGGTGTTTTGGCATTACTTCCAACAACTGTGCCAAGTACGGTTCAAATCGGTTCATAACCTGATATAGCTGCCATATAAACCGACCTTGGGTCTTGACTTCTTGAGCCTCTAGAGGGCGCAATTCTTATCCGATTTGGCTGTTCTTTTGCTAGTGATGTTTTGGTATTACTTCCAACAACTGTGCTAAGTATGGTTCAAATCGGTTCATAACGTGATATAGCTGCCATATAAACCGATTTGAGATCTTGACTTCTTGAGCCGCTAGAGGGCGCAACTCTTATCCGATTTGGCTGAAATTTAGCATGAAGTGTTTTGTTTTGACTTCCAATAGCTGTTTTAAGTATGGCGCAAATCGGTACTTAACCTGATATAGTTGCCATATAAACCGATCTGGGATTTTGACTTCTAGAGCCTCTAGAGGGCGCAATTCTCATCCGATTGGGCAGACATTTTGTACAACAGCTTCTCCCATATAAAACAATCTCACGATTTTGCTTCTTGAGCCCCTATAAGGCACAATTTTTATTTGGATATTACACAATGACTTCTACAATGTTCAGCATTCAATTCATTTATGGTCGGAATCGGACTATAACTTGATATAGCTTCAATAGCATAACAGTTCTTATTCATTATTCTTTGTTTACCTTAAAGGAGATACCGCGCAAAGAACTTGACAAATGTGACGCTCTTACTCGTTTCTATAGAAAATATTGTGAACGTTGTATTTCTATAGAAAACTTTGTCAAATTTTTTTTTCTATAGAAAATTTTTTCAAAATTTGGTTTCTTACGTAGAAAAAAATATTTTTACTCTTAAAATATTTTTGTTTGAACTTACCATTAGAGGTTCTAATATGATGTCAAATCCGCAGCCAACAAAATTTTGAAGTTTGAAGTTCAAAAACCCTTTGGGGTTATAATGAATTCGACAAAGCCGAATTTCTTCTACTACACTTTTTCCAAACTCTGTGTATTTTTTTTTATTAAAATTTTATTTGCTTTTGTATTGTATCCTTATTACATATGTATTTGTCTTTTTTCATTTATTAAAACCTACTAAACCTTGTTTAATTTGTAATTTTATATATTCATGTGTGAGTGTGTGTGTGTGTGTGTGTGTGTGTGTGTTAGACTGTATGCATCTTTCCTTGTCCTGTGTCCGAGTGTGTGTGTGTATAGATTATTGGAGTTTTAAGTTTCAGAATAAAAATACCACAGAAAAACAATTCGTTTCTTTCGAAATTTTATATATTGTAGTTATTGTTGTCTACATTCGTTTTTGGGGAGTTGCTTGTATGTATAAGTGAGTTTGTATGCGTGTGTGTGTGTGTGTGAGGGACTTAAAATGAATTCCTTAGAGTATCAAATAAATATTCTTGCACTTCTGGCGAATTCGCATCCATGCTATTCATATGCGTATTCGCAATATTATGACCGCTGGTCAGTGAAAAACTCAGCGATGTCGTTGAGCCACGCAGATCACTGGAACGCTTCAGGTCGGTCAGATTACAGTTACTCAGTATGGATAAGTTTGTGGGCTGTGAATGTTGTTGCTGCTGCTGCTGCTGCTGCTCCTGGTTAGTGTTACTCGGCGTTCGAAAGAGCAAGGAATTCGGGCGATGCAGGTGATGCAATTGGGTGAGCTGATGATTTTTTCTGCTGCTATGGCGTAAAAGCGAATGAGCAGTAGGCGCTGCTGCTGCTGCGGCTGTAGCCGAAACTGTTGTCTGTGATGCTGTTGGCGAGGGGGTATTTGGCACTCCAGTGGTTGTGGTGGTAATGGTGGCAGCCACAGATAAACCACTACCACCCAATAGGCTATTCATCTCCCTCAACGAGGAGTGACGCGTACACGAGGCATCTGCCGCATTCAACGAGGCTGAGGCAGCCGCTGTGGTCGTCGTTGCTATGGGTGGCAATTTGCTCTTCATGGCATTGTAGGACTTCATAATGTTGGTCATGCGATTGTGTTTCTGTCTCCAACGAAACACTGCAAAAATGACCATAAACGTAACCAAGGCTGTCAGAACAATGGTGGCACTTGCCACTATGGCTGATTTAATGCCAGCGGGCATATTTGCATAGAATGCCTTATGATTGGCCGCCAAGGCACCCGCTGCCAAAGGACTTCGTTTAAAGCCATGACCTGATAATTCCAAGTCCACCAAATCATGAGCCCTACTTTGTATATTGTCAACAGCATCGAGATTTGTGGAGGCGGCCACTCTTACGGCCGCCTGGACTGGTGATTGTGGTTTATAGTCAACATCTCCATCATCCTTGCCAGCATCCTCGCTGTCGTCATCACCATTGATGAGCACCAATTCATTTTCTCTTATCTCATAATCGTAGTCCACATCATCAGAATTGTTATCGAGTAGCATTTTTGGTTGGGGCAAATAGAAGGGCGATAGTTTTTGGTTACCCTTTTTATTGGCCGTTTTCATAGAGGAGTTAGAGGCCAGAGAGGCCAAAGCCAAGGATTGCCAGGAGGGGAACAATGATTTATGGGAACGATCGAATAAAGAAGCTGAAAAGAAAAGAAAGATGTAAAAATAGTTGTCCAGTGAATTGAGGTAAGTCCTATCACATTGTTAAGAGTCACTTAATAGACAAATGGGGTTTGATACGGAGATACGACAATTAAGAGTACCCGCAAGCATCGCCAGTTAATTTTTCTGGGGGTTAAAATTCTTTGAGAAGTCTAAAAAAGTGGGAGGAGGGCCTAAAACCATTCTGGGGGTGCTTAGCCCACCCCCAGAGGCCTTAAGAGGGTACCACAAAGATTGTATAGTAGGAAATAGTAACGTATAAGACCAAATTCAATCGGATCGAATCTCGATATGGATTATAAATGCCCGTTTTATGACCCCAAGACCTTATATCGAGAGATCGGTATATCTGGCAGTTATATCCAAATATAGGACAATCTGGACTATATTGAGCACGTATGTCGAAGAGCCTAACGAATCTAGTTGTGCCAATTTGCACCAAAATCGTGTAATAAATGAGCCTTTTAGGGGCCAAGGCATTAAATCGAGATATCGGTGTATATATGGCCTTGCGCCTTGCATTTATTATCCGATTGTGTATATGAAGAAATTCAATTGGTATATATGGCAACTACATTTTAATATACTCCGATCTGGACCAGCACGAATTTCAAAGGGTCCAAAACAGTTTACATTGCAAATTTTCAGATCGGGGTTTAAATGCGGCTTCTATGGACCTAAGTTCTTGAATTGGGGGATTAGTGTATATGGTCCAATCTTGAACATACTCCATACGAATATCGAGGGTTCTAACACAACTCGAGGGTTCTAACACAACTCGAGGGTTCTAACACAACTCGAGGGTTCTAACACAACTCGAGGGTTCTAACACAACTCGAGGGTTCTAACACAACTCGAGGGTTCTAACACAACTCGAGGTTTCTAACACAATTCGTTGCATCAAATTTAAGCGAAATCGGTTAATAAATAAACCTTCTAATGGGTCTAAGACCTTAAATCAGTATTCATGGCCGCTATATCCAAAAATAGTCTGATCTAGGCTATACTTGTCATGGATGCCGAGCAGCCTTAAATCGAAAGACCGGTATATATGCCAGCTCTATCCAAATACAGACCGATTTGGAGCATATTGAGCACGGATGCCGAAGGGCCTAACAAAGCTCACTAAGCCAAATTTCCGCACAGGCGGGTAATAAATGCGTCTTTTATGGACCCAAGAACTTAAATCTGGAGATCGGTACATATGACGGCTATATCCAAATATAGACCGATCTGGACAATATTGGACACGGATATCGAAGGAACTAACACAGTGAGCTTTCAGCGCAATGAATTAACAAATATACCCAAAAACTTAAATCGGGAGATCGATCTATATGGGGGCTATATAAAGATATTGTCCGATCTGGACCATATTCGATACTGATGTCAAGGGTCCTAAGACAACTCACTGCGCCAATTCAACGAAATCGGGCGATAAATACAGCTTTTATAGGTCTAAGACCTTAAATCGGGAGATCGGTCTATATGGGGGCTATATAAAGATATTGTCCGATCTGGACCATATTCGATACTGATGTCAAGGGTCCTAAGACAACTCACTGCGCCAATTCAACGAAATCGGGTGATAAATACGGCTTTTATAGGGCTAAGACCTTAAATCTGGAGATCGGTCTATATGGGGGCTATATTCAGATTTGGTCAGATCTGGACCATATTTTTTGTATGTATGTCAGGGGTCCTTAGACAACTCACTGTACCAAAATTCAGCGGAATCGGGTGATAAATACGGCTTTTATAGGGCTTAGACCTTAAATTTGGAGATCGGTCTATAGGGCGCTATATCAAGATATTGTCAGATCTGGACAATATTCGATACGGATGTCGAGGGTCTTAAGACAATTCACCGTGTCAAATTTCAGCAAAACCAGACAACTAATGCGGCTTTTATAGACCCAAGACCTTAAATCGGGAGATCGGTCTATATGGGGGCTATATTCAGATTTCTTCAGATCTGGACCATATTCGATACTGATGTCAAGGGTCCTAAGACAACTCATTGTGCCAAAATTCAGCGGAATCGGGTGATAAATATGGCTTTTAAAGGCCTAAGAATTACAAATGGGTCATATCGGTTCAGATTTAGAGATCGGGAGATCCGCCTATATGGGGGTTATGTCATTATATTGTCCAATCTGGACCACTGTGCAAAATTCAACGGAACCGGGTGATAAATACGGCTTCTATAGGCCTAAGACCTTAAATTATAGACCGACTATATGGGGGTTATATCAAGATATGAAATTGCGGCGAAATCTGATAATAAGTAGGACTTCTATGTGCCTTAGACCTTAAATCGGGAGATCGTCGGTCAATATGGAGGCTAAATCAAGATATCGCCCGATATAGCCTATCTTCGAACTTAACCCACCTATGGTAAAAAAATTAAGTAAAAGCGTGCTAAGTTCGTCCGGGCCGAATCTTGGGAACCCACCAACATGGATTCTGTTAAAAATTTATACAAAATAAATTTAGTTTAAGGGCATAATTTTAAATCGGACAAAAATTGCGGCTTTAATGACTCAAGAAGTCAAATTGGGAGTTCGGTTTATATGGGAGCTATATCGGGTTATAGACTGATTTGGACCGTACTTGGCACAGTTTTCGGAAGTCCTAACAGAATACTACAGAATTTCAGCCAAATCAGACAAAAATTGTAAAGGCTTAAGAAGTAAAATTTAGAGATCGGTTTATATGGGAGCTATTTCAGGTTATAGACCGAAATGGACCGTACTTGAAAATTTTGTTGGAAGTTCTAACAGAACATTACGTGCAAAATTTCAGCCAAATCAGACAAAAATTGCGGCTTGTAAGGATTCAAGAAGTCAAATCGGGACATTGGTTTATATGGGAGCTATGTCAGGTTATAGGCCGATTTGGACCGTACTTAGCATAGTTGTTGGAAGTCCTAATAGAACACTACGTGCAAAATTTCAGCCAAATCGGACAAAAATTGCGGCTGTTAAGGATTCAAGAAGTCAAATCGGGACATTGGTTTATATGGGAGCTATATCAGGTTATAGGCCGATTTGGACCGTACTTAGCACAGTTGTTGCAAGTCATATCAGAATACTACGCGCCAACTTTCAGTCAAATCGATTGAAAATTGCAGCTTCCAGGGGCTCAAGAAGTCAAATCGGGAGATCGGTTTATATGGGCGCTATATCAGGTAATGAACTGATTTGGGACGTATTTGGCACAGTTGTTGAAAGTTGTAACAGAACACCACATGCAAAATTTCAGCCAAATCGGACAAAAATTGCGGCTTTTAATGGATCAAGAAGTCAAATCGGGAGATTGGTTTATATGGGAGCTATATCAAGTTATGGGCCGATTTGGACCGTACTTAGCACAGTTGTTGGAAGTTGTAACAGAACACCACATGCCAAATTTCAGCCAAAACGGACAAAAATTGCGGGTTGTAAAGTCTCAAGATGTCGTATCGGGAGGTCGGTTTACATGGGAGCTATATCAGGTTATAGGGCGATTTGGACCGTACTTAGCACAGTTGTTGGAAGTCATAACAGAACACTTCACGCAAAATTTCAGTCAAATCGGATGAAAATTGTGGTTTGTAAAGGCTCAAGAAGTCAAATCGGGAGATCGGTTAATATGGGAGTTATATCAGGTTATAGATCGACTGGCACCGTAATTGGCACAGTTGTTGGAAGTCATAACAGAACACTAAGTGCAAAATTTTAGCCAAATCGGACAAAAAATGCGGCTTCAGGGAGCTCAAGAAGTCAAATCGGGAGATCGGTTTATATGGGAGCTTTATCTAAATCTGAACCGATTCCGATTGTAATTCCCAACGACTTACATCAAAATTAAGTAGCTGTACAAATTTTGAAGGGGCTAGCTTTACGCGGTCGACCACTATCGTGATTTCGACACACGGACTGACGGACATGGCTAGATCCACTCAGAACGTCGAGACTATATGAAAAGTTTTACAAAAGTTCCTTCCTTCTTTTTCTCTTCCTTTTGTTTCGAAATTCTTCTCTCTTTAAGGGTTATTATAAAGGAAAAATTATTTTGGGGGACTTACATTTTTATTGCATATTTCTAATCGGCTGAATATGTTAGCTGAATGCTGCTTTAGCGGCTTACAAATTTCATCAAATCATTGAAACTTGTTCAAAGCAGGATTTTTTCTTACTGTTTTGTCGAAGAAGTTCATAACCAATTGACGCCATTTGACAACCGCCTCAGCAGCAGCAGCAGCATTACAAGTAAGTGGGGTGGCATAAATAAAAATAATAAAAAATCTCCAAACTTTCTCTCATCTATCCCATCTCTCCCAATTCTCTCTTCTCTCTGCTATCTAAATACGGCGACTTCTAATGTTATCACGATGCGTATATCTATAGGGGCCCCTTAATTGTCGTCTGCGATCCAAACGATTGCTAACATAATTCGACGCACCTTTATCGCCAGCCAGAACTCCTGTACCTTTGGCACTCTTGTATATCTCATCTGTAGGTTCAATGTCTATGATTGAAGTAAAATAGCTGGAACCTTGCGAATCGGTTTTAATATCATCGGGCTTGACACTTTTCAAGTTGAGCAAATTAAAATGGGGGAAATTTTCAAAAGCCGTCACTATGTCCATGTTGTCCTGCAGCAAGACTTTTTTATTGGGATAGTAGCGGGAGGGTGTCTGCACTATGGTGGACAAATGCAATTGACTGGAGCCACGCTTGCGATGTTCAATCAGCTCATCCAGGGTCATATTGCGTTGTTCCAAAACCTTGAAGAGTCTATTACCCGAGCGACGATCTTCAATCAGCTCGAGCAGATCAGTGCGATCATCCACATTATCAAAATCGGGTAAAATGTCGGGGCTTTGAGCCGTCGAGGAGGGTTGTGGAGTTGAATAGGGTGAAGCTGTTGACGTAGAGTACTGTTTCATGCGTGTGGTAATGGTGGAGGTATCCAAGCCATTGCCCAGACTTTTGGGTTTTACGGTTTCTTCAAAGAAATTCTCTAGATCATCATCGCTATCCATTTCATGCGATGTTGCGGTGGCCTTTTTGAGGGCATCCTCTTTTTCTATGAGATTTTTGAGTAAAGTTTCCTGTATGCGCTCCCTTATATCATCGGTGTTGAGATTTAAGTTAGCCTTGGGGGTTAAATTCATGGTGCTGCTGCTGGCGGTTGTGGTTGAGGTTGTCGTAGGAGTTGTCGTCTGTGGCGCCAAGGTTGTGGTTGCGGCTGTAGTGCTGGTGGTACTGGGTTTGGCAGTAGTGCTGATGCTGGGGGTAAAACGGCTGGTAGTTCTGCCAAGTCCACGAGTCGAGGAGAACATTCTGCGTGTGGAGGTGGCAACCTCTTTGTAAGTGGCTGTAGCAGAAGGTTTTGTTGTAGTAGTTGTGGTGGTGGTGGTGGTGCTTGTCACCGGCTTGCGTGTTGTGGTCGTTATGGGTCTCCAGGTAGTGGCCTCTGTGCTCTCCAGCGTTGTTGGTGCATGGTATTCTTCTACACCTTCATCTTCCTCCTCATTATTATCCTCTAGATATTCATCTTCCCTTCTTTGATCTCCATTTTCCAAATCCTCTTCTTCATCCCATGTCTGGGTGGTCACATGTTCCGGTTCCATGCTGGTAACAATTTGGGAATTTTTCAAAAGAAACGCAGGTCTTAATGTGGATCTTTGCTGCAGGAATTTCTTGTACAAAGGTATGCGGGTGGTGGGTGCCGCCGTTGTTGTAGTGGTAGTGCTTGAAGTTGTTGTGGTGCTATACAAAGGACCTTCTTTCTTTCTAGTGGTTAGATGATCTGCCAAGCCGACTTGTATGCCCGAAGGTCTAGAAGAGGCGCCAAATAACTTTAGTTTTTGTAAAGCTGTCAGCTTTGAGTGGTCCTTGGCCTCTTGATCATTGCGCTGTTCTGTTGCCGGCTTGGCCGAAGTAGTGCTCAATTTAAATTTGGGCTTGGGTGAATATCTGGTTATGGGTTCCCTCAGGGGATTTTGTGCCGGTGAAGTAGCTGTAGTTTGCAAAGCTTGCAAAGCATTTTGTTTGCCTTTAAGCAAATCATCCAAGGAGAGGTTTTTCTGTTGCAAAATTTCGCTTAAACTTAAACCGCCATTATTTTTCAAAATATTTTTCAGATTTTCAGAATTGCGATTTCCTGTAGTTGTAGCTGCTGGAGTAGATTCTGGCTTTGAGTTTCTTAACTCATAAAGTTTTTGCTCTTTTTCCAAGGCAGCCAATGGTTCCCTTATGGTTGAAGGTTTACGCCTTCTCACTCCAGGAGTTGATCTTCTCTCGCTTACTGTTGGATAAGTGGGACTTGGGGAGATGGTAGATTCGTTGTTCAGATTCTCCTCCTCATTGTGTTCTCGCCAATATGTTATGGGACTGGGAGCTGTGGGTCCACTGCCTACACCCTCATTGCTGGCGGCAACTTGTGGCCTTCGCTTACGCTTTCGATTACCTGGACGTCGCTTTACAGCCGTATTATCATTGGTTATGGAAAGGTATTCGGGTTGCCCTCGCAAAGCATCAGCTTGGGGAATTTCCTCCTGCAACATAGAGGCGGCAGTCTGTAGCATCTGTAATGAGATAGAGAAAAACTGTTGAAACTGTTTATTTCGATTTGAGGTGCAAAGAGTTTTGTGCAGTGTAAAATTGTATTAAAAAACCTAAATTAAAATTTCGGTATATTAAAAAGAATTTTCCTTCATGTAAACAAATTTCGAATTTGCCTCTTTAACATTTAGAATGCAAATTTAAGCTCAATGATAAGGTACCTCCCTTTTATAAATGAGTCGGAACGGCGAGACGCAGAACCGCTGCTTTTTACCTAAACTAATTATCTCAAAAATGTCGCCAGTAATAGGAGGGGTGGTCATTCTGGCTGCAAATTTTTTTGATGTTCTCGTTGGGATTTGAACTTAGTCGTCAGAGTCAGAAGGGGACATGCTAAGCTCTTCGCTACGTGGCTAAATTTCATCGAAATCGGGCAATGAATTCGCCTTTTATGGGACCAAAACCTTAAATCGTGAGAGTTCAGCCAGTGGATCGGCTTGGTGTGCGCTCTAAATCCCAAAAAATCTCCTACACATCTAAGTATGTTAATCTCTTCGGTATAACTATACCAAGATAGGATCTTTGAACTATCCTAGGATTTAGTCACAATTTCGAGCCTACGGCTTTTCTACGTAGAGACCAACATTTGTTTTCAGTGGACCTTCCTCGGATGCAGTTTGTAAAGCGTAACTATTATTCTTCTACATGACGACCCACATTCTAAAGACTTCTCCGCACGCTCCGGAATTAGACCCTTTCCGTCAATTTTTCTATCAAAGTACTTGAACTCAACCTTGTCCAAATTCGTTTTCCTAGTGAAAAGAATTTTTCAGAAGAATTTCAGAATGCAACTCTTAGGTCTGGCCTAACCCCATATGCCATTTCCACCACTTTTTAGGTGTTGAGAGTTGATCAGTCTTGGATTTTGTCTGCATTCCTATTCTATGGAACTTATACAACATATGCCGGATTTTAATTTGTTTTATTTAGAAAAAGTGGGCCCGTTGTAATCTATAATCGTTATGGAGCGAGCAGTCCAATCTCCGTTAACCAGGTTAACGTTGGGACGCTTAGACCTGGCTCAAGACTTGCGCGGCTTTCATAAGAATATTCAGCCTATGGCTCGTCTACATAGTGACCAATACCTGTAAGCAATATGCTCTCTCTCCAGAATGTGATACTTCCTGATTGGGTTTCTTTCAGGTATATAACCTTGTAGGATATGTAAATCGTTCTGTTCACCGTTAAGACCTACTATTACTAAATTTTCCATAAGCATTCCATTTAGGAACAGAGGATACTTCTCTCATATCAATGAATGTGGTCCGATTTAAGTTTTATGCTTAATTATAGGGGGCCTCCTTTTTAATGCCGAGTCCGGAAGGCGTTCAGCATAGCGACAGCACTTGGTAGAGAAGTTTTAACATGACAGGATTCATCACATCACATTCATCACCGGGTTCTGAACCCAGGCATTCGGCGTCATAGGCGGACATGCTTACCTCTGCACTACGGTGGGACTCGAGTTAAGTATTTAGACTTTTTCGGTTTGAATCAATCATGTGTCATTTGGAAGACTTTCTTGGCTTTCCTGTAAGAGGCTATTTTAAATCTTCTCCTTGAGTGGTATTATACAGTGGTCTGAATGGGAAACTGTTAAAATTCCCCTATTAGTTGTTTTTCATTAAAGTGACCACTCCTTTTATTTAGCTCACTGAACTACTTCGTTCAGCTAGTTTACTTGTTCAGTTACTTCACTAGTACAGTTAGTTAATTAGTTCTCTTAGTTCACTGACTCAGTTAGTTCACTAGTGCAGTTAGTTTATTAGTTCAGTTAGTTAACTTGTTCAGTTAGTTCATAAGTTCTGTTAGTTCACTAATGCAGTTATTTCATTAGTTCAGTTATTTCATAAGCCACGTTTGCTTGTTCAAAAGTTGTTTAGTTTGTTCAACGGTTTATCTACTTCAGTAGTTCAATTAGTTCAGTTAGTTTAGTAGTTGGGTTAGTTCACTTAGTTCATTAGTGCAGTTAGTTCAGTTAGTTCTCTACATCAGTTAGTTCATTAGTTCAGGTAGTACACTAGTTCAGTTAGTTCAATAGTTCATATATTTCAGTTAGTTCATTAGTTTTGTTAGTTCGCTAGTTCAATTAGTTCCCCAGTTCAGTTAATACATTAGTTCAATCAGCTCATTACTTCAGTTAGTTCACTTAATTTACTAGGTTTGTTTGTTCTTTAGTTCAGCTAATTCACCAGGCCAGTGAAATCATTAGTTCAGGTCAATTAGTTCATTAGTTAAGTTTTTTTCAATTTGTTCAGTGGTGCAATGAGCTTTTAAACGAAAATCACCGTTCCAATTCTCAATAAAATGTTCATGGGCGACAACCGCAGAAGTGGTGATGAAGCATGGATAAATTTTATATAGATAACAAATTTGAACTTCGCACATAAACTGATAGGAGGCGCTTGTAAATTTAGATTAGAATTCTGCTCTCAATGGCATGTAGTTTGCGTCGTTTGCATTTTCTAAATATGCATTATTATTTCCCCGTGAAAGAAACTATGGCGTAGTGCACGTATCTAGGGTTTCGGCAGTGTTAGCTTCCAATATGTGTATCCTTCTTGCTTTATTTTGCTGAGCTTTTTTTTTCGGCAGAGCTGCTTGCTTTGAAGAAAAAATAAAATAATTACCGACACCTATAAGCTTGACATTTGCTGCTAAACTTTCAGAGCACAACAATTTCTATTATTTCAATTCTCTTTGATGAAATATATCCCAGGCTTGCCAAACACAATTCATGGTTGAGGGTATGAAGGATATTAGGCTCCGAATATTTGAAATTTGGTACAGCGATTTGTGGTAGACCCCTCGCAATCCATGTCGAATATGGTACAGATCAGTCTATATTCAAATATAGCTCCCATATATAGCGATTTAAGGTCTTGAACCCATAAATGGGGCATTTATTACTATTATTATTCAATTTCGCTGAATTTTGGTACATTAAGCTGAGTTAGCCCCTTCGAGGCCTCTGTCGTGTATGGTTCAGATTGGACCATGTTTGGTTATAGCCCCCATATAGACCGGTCATCCGTTTTAAATTCTTGGGCCCATAACTTAGGCTGCTTAGACTGAAATTTAAATAGTGAGTTGCACTAGACGCACACGGTGTGCAAAACAAATTCATTTCGAATCAAATTTTGATATATTAGTTGCCATAAAGGCTAATCTCCTGATTTAGGTGGTGGGTATCCAAGGTTCGGTAGGGCAAACCTTTTTTTTTTGTTCTTTTATTATTACTATCATATTTTGTAGTTTGTTTGTCTTCCATTGTATGCGATTTATTTTCCCTTAAATAATTTTGTCAACAAAATGTATCGCCGTTTTTTATCCTCTTTTTTTAAACTCTCAAGTTCGCCATTACTTGTTGACCTATTTCATTACCTGCGTTATGTTAAGTTACTTAAAAACACTTTGCTTTTTGCCATATTTTACCATTTTTTTTTTTGTTCCAAGCTCTTAACTTTTGCTAATAACTTTTCATCCTGTTTTCTTCGTTTCTATCATTAGTAAGCAGAGCATCAGAAGTAGTTTTAGTGAAGTAGCTGGCAGTGCTTAAGCATTCTTCTTCTTACAAGTGTCCATCGCAGTGTAATTTAATGCAAATCTATCAGCAACTATTCAGTTTTTTTCCTTCTTGAGCCATGGCCTTTTATGCTGAACAAAAAGCTACAAAACAAAAAATTAACTACAGGAAGATGAAGGGAAGAGATGATTATGTCCATAATTAGTGTTGTTTTACATTAATTATTTGCATTCTGTTGTTCGAGTACTCTGGGATGCTGCAACATAGTTACTCACTCAGGGATAATTGTATTTATTATTTTCTTAGCTCTTAAGACAAGTAAACGGAAAGCATTATTTATGCAAAGATTAAGAAGGATTGCTGCAAGAATATTTTTTTTGTTTTTAGTTAAATCTCCTTTGTTAAAACAAAGAAAAGGACAATCCAATTAAATATTGTTGAGTGAATTCACTTTCATTTAAAAGCGTTTTTATAAAAGAATTTTTGAACAAACTTCACTGTATGATACGAAATGCTTGTTTTGCTAAAATGCGTCATGAATCTATTGAAAAAAAAACAAGAATAAAATAAGCTGCTGGACAGATGAACGACAGACACATGATATCCAGGCATTTTTATATTAAACTAGCCGCTGGACTAACTGCTGGACAGATGAACGACAGACACATGATATCCAGGCATTTTTATATTAAACTAGCCGATCCGGGCCCGATGGGTGGCCACCCAGACACTTTGCCTTTAAAGTAAACATTAGCTTCGTGCTCTACTCTCAAATACATTTTATATGAACCTCATATTGCCATGATCGGTAAATAAATTCTTTTTTTGGGTGGGGTGGATTCTAGGATCTTTGTCCTGAAAATGAGTAATGACTCTTCAATTGTATATCAAATTCGTTTTGAGCTCTATATTGTCGTAATTGGTCTTTATATTCATTTAGCGGATTTTGGGCGGTCCCCGAGGCAACCGGCCCCAACAATAGAAACCATGTTTTTGCTTGTTTCTCTTTCGAGATTGGAGATTTTCTTTGCAAATGGAAAAG
Source organism: Stomoxys calcitrans (assembly GCF_963082655.1). Lineage (NCBI taxonomy): Eukaryota > Metazoa > Arthropoda > Insecta > Diptera > Muscidae > Stomoxys > Stomoxys calcitrans. The sequence continues at coordinate 15,143,065 of NC_081555.1, read as the reverse complement.
GAAAGCCAGATGTCGCCACACACACCAACCACTATGGAAAACGTTTCGTCTTTGGTAAGAAGACTTTTCAACCATATTAGGTGTGATGGATTCACGGCCCTTGAAGCCATCGCACCTAATATGGTTGAAAAGTTTTCTTATGTGACTTATATAATATATACAATATGTGACTTATATATTGTGTTGCCCAAAAAGTAATTGCGGATTTTTCATATAGTCGGGGTTGACAAATTTTTTCACAGCTTGTGACTCTGTAATTGCATTCTTTCTTCTGTCAGTTACCAGCTGTGACTTTTAGCTTGCTTTAGAAAAAAAGTGTAAAAAAAGTATATTTGATTAAAGTTCATTCTAAGTTTTATTAAAAATGCATTTACTTTCTTTTAAAAAATCCGCAATTACTTTTTGGGCAACCCAATATATAAGTCACATATTGTTATAGTTGGTAAATACGTTCGATAAGGGAGGTATTTTGGGCTGGTGCGGCCCCCAAACACATGTCTCTTCAATAGGATATCAAATTCTTTTTGAGCTCTATATTGTCGTGATTGGTCTTTATATTCATTTGGCGGATTTTGGGCGGTTCCAGAGGCCTCCGGCCCAACAATTGAAACCATGTTTTTGTTTGTTTCTCTTTTGAGATTGGAGATTTTCTTTTCAAATGGAAAAGGAAAGCTAGAGATCGCAACACATCAACCACTATGGAAAAATTTCGTCTTTGGTAAGAAGACTTTTCAACCATATTAGGTGTGATGGCTTTACGGCCCTTGAAGCCATCACACCTAATATGGTTGAAAAGTCTTCTTACCAAAGACGAAATTTTTCCATAGTGGTTGGTGCAATGAAAATCTCCAATCTTGCAAAGAAAATCTCCAATCTCGAAAGAGAAATAAACAAAAACATGGTTTCTATTGTTGGGGCCGGTTGCCTCGGGGACCGCTCATCCGCTAAATGAATATAAAGACCAATTACGAAATATAGAGCTCAAAGCGAATTTGATATATAATTGAAAAATCATGTGTTTGGGGGGCCGTCCCACCCCAAAATACCTCCCTTATCGAACGTATTTACCGACTATGGCAATATGTGACTTATATAAAAGCTATTTGAAGTAGAGTACGAAATTGATACTCATTTTCAGGACAAAGATCCTAGGGTCCATCCCACCCTCAAAAAGAATTTATTTACCGATCATGACAATATGAGGTTGGTTTGTTAAAATTCTATTTATTGCGAAAACGTCTCTGTGATACAAATACCACATTAACCACGCTCGACAACCCTGGCTATTAGCTATACTTTTCGCAATGCATGTGTTTTTGTGTATTGACAGATTTTTTGTCTGCAACAATTACACTACTTTCATGGAGCGCATGATTCTGTGCAACTATTGGAAGTTGTATTGATGGCTACGAACTAATGCTTGATGGCTACGAACGCAACAGCTCGAACGAACGCTGTTGCTCCGTGTGCTCAGGTTCGAATCCCGGTCGAGCTCTGCCGATTTTTTTTCGTTAAGGCGAAGATTTTTAAATTTCACAATTTTTGCTTGTTTCTCTTTCGAGACGAGCTCAGTGATCGAAGATTTTCTTTGCAAATGAAAACATGTTTTGTTTTTGGAGACTGTAATAGTGCCAGAAAATTTCGAACGAGTCGCATTAACAATCTCCGAGATCTGGTGTTTTTGAAATCTAGGGTAATGAGAGGAGCTTTTTAGGGTAGGGATGACACCTCAGACATATCGACTTATATACGGATACCAAATTCTTGCTCCATTTCCAAAGCGCTTGAGCCCCATATCGACATGGTCGGTAAATATAAACCGTTGGGTGGGTGTTTTGGAGCTGCGGCAGCCACCGGCACTTTGCCTTGAGAATTGATATCAAATTTGATCTTTACTCCCAAATACCGTTGAGTTGAGCTCCATATTGCCATTGTCGGAAATGAAGTTCAGTTCCGTTTTCTACTCTCAAATACCTTTCATTTGAGTCCCCTATTGTCATAATGGTTCAATTAACCTATTTGACGTATTTTTAAAAGAAAAAGCGCCGCCTATACTTTAACCAAATTTTTAATGTCATATTCGTAATCTACTCCTAAATACCTTTCATTTGAGTCCCATATAGCCATGGTGGGATAATATACCCATATTTGGGGCAGGGGCGACCTTCCATTACTTGGACCCAATTTTGTATGCCATATTTGTAATCTACTGCAGAATACTTTTCATTTTAGTCCCAAATACCCGCTAGGTACTTGGAACCATATTTTAATGCGACATTCGTTTTCTAGTCTCCAATACCTTTCATTCGATACCCATATTGTGCCTAGCGTCCGCTTTTGATTTTGGGTTTGAGGTAAGGGGGAGAGTGCGCCCCCCATCCGATATCAAAAAATTAATTTTATAGCCTATGTTTCCTTCAACACAAACCTATAAAGTCTGTGAAAATTTTAAGAAAATCGATTTAGTCGTTTTAGATTCTACGGAACAAACCGAATCCCATACAGTCATGATTGGTTAATATGCCCATTTGCGGCATCTTTGGGAGGGGGCCTAGCGTGAACCCCTATACTTCGATCTGATTTTGCATGCCAGATTCATAATCTTCTCCCGAATACCATTCATTTGAACATCATATTGATATGAAAGTACAATTTGTCTACTTGGAGGAGATTTGAGGTTAGGGCGACTTTTTGGATCCTCGGATCCAATTTTTAAACCATGTTCGTATTCTACTCGTCAATACCTTTTATTTGATACCCATGTTGTATGGGTCCATTTTTGATTTTAGGTGGTGTTTTTGGGGTAAGGGAAAGGGTCAGTCCCCTTTCCGTTTCCTATAGCTAATTTGATGTATAATGAAATGGTCAGAGATTTTTTACGATTTTACTGATTTATTAATTTGGACTACAATATATTTGCCATTTATGCCTTCTTGATAATAAACAACATTTAATGCTAATTTTTCATTTGTCTTTTATTTCAGGTATTTATCTATAGCTTAACAAAATATTATTGAAGAGAAGGTAAAGGTAGGTCAAAATTTCTTAGAACTCTTTATGGTTTTCCCTATTGTTTTTGTTTTATTACTATACTTTTATTCTCCAGTTAAAAAATTCTCTAACGCCTCAAGTTATGCTTCATTTTTTGATTATTTACGATTTTAAAATGTACCCTACACATTTTATGAATGTTTTTTTCTCCCTTCAAACTTGTCTACCTATCATTTCTTTTTTCAGTTTCCTTTTTTTTTGGAAGCATAACATCTAATTTTCTATTGTGGTTTTGTTCTCTGGTAGTGGGTTTGTGATATTTTGCTCCTGTTGGTATGCAATGGTTTTTCGATTATTTGTAGTTTTGATTACTATTTTATATCCGGCATTTTAAAATAAATATACTTCCGTAAGAACTTGTGCGGAAATGTATCAAACACACATAAACACGTTCAAATTTATATGACGATATCGAAGTCATACACCGAGAAAAAAAAAATAAAAACAAAATTTAAACCAAACATTTGAAAAATTTCCAATTTAGTTTGGCCTTTTCAAAAATTAAATAAAATGGAAAATATCAGAATAAATTTTTTTTAGGTATTAAATATTTAACATGTAAACATTTTTTTCAGGGCTTGCCGGTGCACTCTCTTAAGAGAATATAGGCAATGCTAAGCATATTTTCAAATGGCTCTAAAAGTTTGAATCAAAATATAAAACAAGTAAAAACGTGCTAAGATCGACCGGGCCGAATCTTATATATCCTCCACCATAGATCGTATTTGTCAAAGTCTTTGGCCGATATCTCTTTACTTGCAAACAAAGGATAATGGATACAAATTGCTATGCTATTTCAGCGATGCGAAGTTATGAACCGATTGGGGCCATACTTACTTTGTCTATTGGAGATCAAAGTTGAATTCATTGTGGAAATTGCAGCCAAATCGGGTAAGAATTGCACCTTATAGTGGCTCAAGAAAGGAGATCTGTTTATATGGAAGATATATCAGGTTATGGACTGATTCAGGCCGCATTTAAAATACAAATATGGAGTTAAAATTTGGGTCCAAGTACTCAAGAAGTCGTCCTAACCCTTAAACTCCTTCAATTAGACAAATTGAACTTTCATATCAATATGGGGCTAAAATGAAAGGTATCCGAAAAATGATTACGAATTTGGAATTTGGATCGAAGTATAGGGGGTCACCCCCTTCCCCCAAAATCCCCCAAAGGGCATTTTAACCAATCATGACCATATGGGACTCGGTTTGTTTGTTTGTTCCATAGGCTCAAAAACGACTGAACCGATTTTCTTACAATTTTCGCAGATTGTGTACATTGGTCTGGAAGGAAACATAGGCTATATAATTTTTTGATTTCAGATGTGGGACGGACCCTCCGCCTTATCCCAAATACACTACCCAAATCAAAAGTGGGCGATAGCACAATATGGGTACCCAATGGAAAGTATTGAAGACTAGACAACAAATATCGTATTAACATTTGAGTCCAAGTACCCAGTGGCCCGCCCCAACCCCAAAACTCCTCTAAACAGATATATTCGACGCTCATGTCAATATGGGGCTCAAATGAAAAGTATTCGGCAATAGATTACAAATATGGTATACAAAATTGTGTCCAAGTAATGGAGGGTCGCCCCAACTCCAAATACCCCCATATGGGCATATTAGCCGACCATGGCTATATGGGACTTAAATGAAAGATATTTAGGAGTAGATTGAGAATATGACACTAAAATTTGCGTTCAAGTCTAATTGGTGATTTTTCTCCTAAAAATATTTACGTCATGTAGGTTAATTAACCCATCATGACAATATGGGATTCAAATGAAAGCTATTTGAGAGTAGAAAACGAAACTAAACTTTATTTCCGACCATGGCAATATGGCGCTCAAATCAACGGTATTTGGTATCTATTTTCAGGGCAAAGTGCTGGTGGCCGCCGCAGCTCCAATACACCCTCCAACCGGTTCATATTTACCGACCACGGCAATATGGGGCTCTAATTAGGGCGATTTGGGATTGGAGCACAAATTTGATATCCATATTTGAGTCGAAATGTATGAGGTTCCATCCCTCCGCCAAAAATCAGTTGTCATTACCCTAATTTGCAAAAACACTTGATCTCGGAAATTGGCAATGCGATTCCTTTACAATTTGTTTGCACTCTTACAGTCACCTAATACAAAACATGGTTTCTATTGTTGGGGTCGGTTGCCGCGGGGACTGCCCAAATCCCGCCAAATGGATATATAGACAAATCACCACCATATAGAATCTCAAACGAAATGTGCTTGAAAACAAAAATGAATTTGTATCCAATTGAAAAGTCATGTGTTTGGGGGGCGCCCCACTCCAAAATACCTCCCCAATATGTGACTTATATAAAAGCCATTTGGGAATAGAGTACGAAATTGATACTCATTTTCGGGACAAAGACTCTTTGGTGTTCACCCCACCCTCAGAACTTATTTACCAATCATGCCAATATGGGGCTCATAGAAAAATTATTTGAGAGTATAGCGCGAAGCTTAGCTTTACTTCAAGGGCTGAGTGTCTGGATGGCCACCCAATCCCTGAAATACCCCCTAAACTGGAAATATTTTCCAATGCGGTAGTATAGGATTCAAAACAAAGGCATTTGGGAGTAGAGTAAAAATTTGCCCATGAACCAAAAAGGGGTAAACTTCTCACACATATTGGGTTGCCCAAAAAGTAATTGCGGATTTTTCATATAGTCGGCGTTGACAAATTTTTTCACAGCATGTGACTCTGTACTTGCATTCTTCCTTCTGTCAGTTATCAGCTGTTACTTTTAGCTTGCTTTAGAAAAAAAGTGTAAAAAAAGTATATTTGATTAAAGTTCATTCTAAGTTTTATTAAAAATGCATTTACTTTCTTTTAAAAAATCCGCAATTACTTTTTGGGCAACCCAATAAATGAGTGCTTTCTCCTCAGAGGTGTCGCAATCCGTCTGAGTCTGAGGAGAATTTTTTACATGATCATGCATGGTATGGTACATCGCAAATGTCGCCAGGATTAAGAGGGGATAATCATCGCCTTAAATTCTTTCCAGGATTCGAACGCAGGCGTTTAGCGGCATGAATTTGATATCCATATTCAGGGCAAAGTGTCCCCACCGAAAAAAGTTTAAGGGGAATAAAGAAAGTGCAGCGGAGCGGGCCCGGTTCGGCTGGTTTTAAATAAACAAATAACAAACAACAGGTTTAAATGTTGTGCTCCTCTCCAAAACAAAATCCACCACACGTGTGGTGGTCATGTTGACGTCGGCAGGCGGAGCTTGCCAGGTTGATAAAGGAATAAAATGAATGCAAAGGCCATAGAGCGGTGTTGGAGTTTGTCTGAAGAGATATTGCTCAGTGAAAAGCTTACAGCTAACAGTCTGGTAGTTGTAGTTGAGATTTCACATAGGATTTGTGCTTATGATCTCAACTATAAGTACTACGAACAACAGGATGTGAACTGTAGGTCGGTCAGACGGACGGGCATAGTTCACGATGGTGCCGAAGAGATAAAGAAACCCAATTATCGAAGAAACCCAATTACCAGTGGGGTGACATGTGTCCTGCCTTGTCCGAGAAACTGGCAATTTCTTTTCTTCAAGATTCATTTAACAATTTCTCCTTTGGGTGTTGCAATCGCTTGGTCATTAAACTCGACTTGAAAAACAATAAAACAGAAATTGACTCGCATGACCGGCTGTTAAAAAGCCAAACAGATGAAAAAGATTTTTTTTTATTAATTTTATTTTTTTTTTTATTTTTTTTATTTTTAAATTTTTATAAAAACTTCGTAATAAAAAAAATTTTTTTAAATGTTGTAATAAATTTTTTTTTTTTGCTGACTTTTAATAGGTTTTTTGCTATTCTTTGAATACAAAGCATTAAACAGAATGGCTAATAGCGGGACAATATCTTGTAATGGAATCTCCGGAACAAAAATTAAAATTGCTTTGAAAGAACCCTAAAATATATTATTTCAACAAATTTTCCCCATTTTTTTCACGGTATACGATACACACGATGAAACCTACCGGTGAAAATGTAGGTCATCCAATCTAACTTTCAACACGTTTTCAAAAGTTTTAAGGTTTTTCACCATTGTTCCCAAATGATCTGCATAAATTTCTCTAGACATTTATTTTGGGCTGGCACGTACAAACATTTTCGAAAATTAAATCACAAGCCCACTACTATCGCCGACCAAATCAATAGAAGCGTTAATAATGAGTTTTGTGTAAATGCATAGGCCTAAAAAAAAACATCATAATATTCATGAGTTTTACTGAGCCATACAGCACTTCCTTTGTTAGTGATTGCCAGTTTAAGGACCATTCATCATCTATTGCGTAGATTTATATCCGTTCAATCCAATGCCTACAAACAGAACTATTTGAAAATGCCTTTGCAAAAAATGCAATTAGTGGGGTATATCCATTTCACCCTCATCCTCATTCAAAATGAATATGAGAATGGTCTAATAAAATGAATAAAAGCTAGAGGTGTAGTTGAATGAAGGGCCATGGAGAAACTGATTGGCTGTACTGTACACTGACTGTATTAATAGTGGCATGAATACTATGGGTCTTTTACATTAAATACAGCTAGGGAGAGTGTGTCTGTGGACATAAAAGCCAATGAAACATTCATTTGACTGGCAACTAAAAATGAAATGAAGATGAATGAATCGTATTGAATGAAATGGAATATGAATGTCGTAGCAAATAGTCAAATCAGAAGCGTCTTTTGTTCTGCAAAGAGATGATTTTATGAAAATTTTTTTCAAAAAAAAAAAAAAAATTCAAAATTTTCTTTAACAAATATTGAAAATTTAATTTTTTAAAATTATTTTTTAATTTCTATTTTATAAAAATTTTGTAAAGTTTTTTTCTTTAAAAAAAAATTTCAAAATTTACTATAGAAAATTTTATCAAAATTTTTGTTATGTGGAATATTTTGTCCAAATTTTTGTTATGTAGAAAATTTTGTCAAAATTTTATTTCTGTAGAAAATTTGGACAAAGTTTTATTTATATAGAAAAATTTGTCAACGTTTAATTTCTAAAGAAAATTTTGTAAAAATTTTATTCAAAGAACATTTTTCCCATTTATTTATAAAAATGTTGTCAACATTTTATTTCTGTAGAAAATATTGTTAAACATACTTCCATAATTTTTTTTTAATTTTTTGTAAAGTTTTATTAGTCAAAATTTTATTTCTATAATATTTTTTTAATTTTTTTTTTTAATTTTTTGTCCAACATTTCTTACAAAAATATTCGTCCAGCCCCTTTTAAAATTTTTTTTACGCCTGTGTTTGAAATTTATGCTACTTCATAGTAGGGTCATGATAGTCCTCTTTGATGCTATCAATCATAAATATTTTCTAATTAATGTTGACCTTAAACAAAGTTCGATGGTTCTAAAGTTTCCTCTCAATTCTAAGAAGCTATCTAAAACAAAGTTGAATCGAAAGGAATCATGGCAAAGGAATCTACGACTTTTAATGCTGAACATTTTGGAAATTTTCGAAATCTTTTATTTTTTATTTTTTTAATTTGTAAACCTTAAATGGTTCCATATGGCTTCAAATGTTTTTAGATATTTTTTTCGCAAACATCTCCCCTTGCCGTGTCAGGCAAATATGTACGATAAATATTATCAAACATTGACCAAAAGAATTTCCTTTGAGTTCTTTAGGAATCATTTTGAAGGACGCCTCTTGCAAAAAAAAAATAAAAAATATTTGGTGAAGACTTAAAGCAAATTTCCTGGGAATACTAAAGATTCCATTATTGGCATTATTCTGTAGAATTTCATGATTTTAGTTGTAGCCCCTAAACCACCTCCTTTTCCTCCTTCGTTTCCTGCCCCTCCTCTAGAGTGTAGACCATAAAACATTCTTTGATTAGCTTTCTTCCTTTTGTTGCCTATCTTGTATTTGGTTGATGATAAATTTTGGCTTCGCTTCGACAAATTCTTTGTTGCTGCCGCATTTCGGTTGCTGTGGTTTTATTTCACAATCGTAAAATTCCTGCCATAATTCTCTTAAGACTCGAAGCATATTTTAGCTCTATGTTAACTACAGACCGGAAGGATGAAGCAGTATACTCTGGTGTATTTATTTAAATGGTAAATATAAACTGCTCGGTAAATACCCATTAAATTCAGCATTTTGAGAGGAGCACTAACTAACTAACCAATAGAAATAGGGTGTTCTTAAAAGGTTTGATAGTCTTTTAACAAATCTTTGAAAATTTTTATTAAATGTAGTTGTCAATTTGATTGCTTGCAAAACTAATGCAGACTGTAAGCTATCTCAAAAATATTTTGTACATTGTTTGATTTTCTGTTAAAATCGTTATATGGACTAATATTTCATGGCGTTTCGGTGATATTTTTAACTTCCCACAGAGTTTGCGTCAATATAGGGTATTTAAAGAGGTCCCTCGTTTCTCATGGGGTTAAAATAAAATAACAAAAATAATTGATAAAAATAAGTTATCCATAAATATTGATATTTGAAAAACAAACAAAAACTGAAAAAAAAACGATGGCTGATAAATATAGATAAAATTGATCAGTGATAAAAATCGATAACTGATAAAAAATAGATCTATGATAAAAAAGATAGAAGATAAAAATCGATAACTGATAAAAATTAATCTATGATAAAAATCGATAGTTGATAAAAATCGATGATTGACAAAAGTCGATAATTTACAAAAATCAATCAGTGATAAAAAGCGATAATTGATAAAAATTGATAATTCATAAAAATCGATACTTAATAAAAATCGATACTTGATAAAAATCAATTATTTGTAAAAATCGATGATTGATAAATATCGATGATTGATAAAAATTGATAATTTATAAAAATCAATCAGTGATAAAAAGCGATAATTAATAAAAATCGTTGATTGATAAAAATCGATGATTGATAAAAATCGATGATTGACAAAAATCGATAATTGATAAAAATCGATAATTGATAAAAATCGATAATTGATAAAAATCGATGATTGACAAAAATCGATGATTGATAAAAATCGATGATTGATAAAAATCGATACTTTATAAACATCGATAATTGATAAAAATCGATGATTGAAAAAAATCGATTGTTGATAAAAATCGATAATTGATAAAAATCGATCATTAATAAAAATAGATTATTTATAAAAATCAATCAGTGATAAAAACGCGACAATTGATGAAAAATGATCATTAATTAAAATCGATAATTGATAAAAATCGATATTTGTTAATAATCTATATTGGATAAAAATTGATCATTGATAAAAATAGATAATTAATAAAATATCGATCATTGATAAAAATCGATATTTAAAAAAATCGGTATTTAATAAAAATTCGATATTTAATAAAAAATCGATAGGTGATAAAGCTCGGTATTTGATAAAAACCGATAATTGAAAACTCGGTGTATGATAACAGTCGATCATTTATAAAAATCTGTATTTGATAAAAACCGGTAATTGATAAAAATCAATCAATGAAAAAAATCAATAATCGATAAAAATCGATAATTGATAAAAATCGATCATTGATAAAAATCGATCATTGATAAAAATCGATGATTGATAAAAATCGGTCATTGTTAAATATCGATAAATGATATAAATCGATGATTGAAAAAAATCGAAAAATCGATCATTGATAAAAATCAATGATGTTGCTCCCGTTATAAAAACCGATAAATCTCCATAATCAATAATAATTGGTAATCGATATAAATTGAATGAAATTTTTATTTGCAATGATATAACTCGACTATCAATCAAATTCGTAAATATTGATCATCAAAAAAATCTATTTGTATTATCATTAATCGATAAAAATCGATTAAATTTAAACATGAATTTTACAATACTGATTGATATGAGAGAATACTTTAAACTTTAATCGAAGAAAATTTGCAATTTCACAAACAAAATGCAAATTTTGCCATGAACATTCCCATTAAGGAACAGGGGCACTTCTCTTTGGGGAAAAGTTGTTACATGGTTGCCATGCATGGCATAGTACCTCACTAATGTCGCCAGCAATAGGAGGGGAAAAACACAATTGAACTTTTTTTGGATGTTCTCGCCAGGATTCGAACCCAGGCGTTCTGCGTCATAGGCGGACATGCTAACCTCTGCGCTACGGTGGCCTCCAATTCCCATTTCACAAACAGCTCCCTTTTTCTATTTTGTCTTTGTAAGCTATTTTTGAACCTTTCCTCCCCTTAGGACTCGTATTTCCCTGATCCTCCTTAAGTGTTTAAAGCTCCAAATAGTCTTTCAATCTCATTTTAATAATTATCTCCATTTCCAATGTGCTTTGCGTTTGTTCTATCACAGCTTTCTCAGCATTTGTCCGGTATTTTATTTTATCATTGTGGTTCACACACATTCACTGAATATTGTATATCGACAAACTCTACCTTCCATCACTCTAAATTAACAAAAATTATGCCCCCTTTACACAAATCCATTGAAAACAGAAAATAAATCAGAGCAAAACTGGAATAAATCATAGACGAAAACATAAGATGTTGTTTCCCTCCTACCTTGGTCCTCCTTCACATTTTTTCTCGCATTTTTCCATTTATTCTCATTCATTCATTTTGAGGCGCGTCGAGTTGTGGTACATGAATGATTATTTTTATATCAACTTGTGCCTGTTATATGAACATTTATTTATTTATTTACGTCCTTATTTGTGTGGATATGTGTGCATTTGTGTGCTTGTATTGTGTAAAGGCAAAAATATATATTTTCATTGAATGGAAATGCCATTGAGCTTTTTATCCTTCTAATAAAATAGTGCAAAATGAACATAGGGCATGAGTGATAAAGGGCTGGGGCTTGAGAGATTGTAGTACACGTGGAATTAAATTGAAGATATGTAACAAATGCAAAAAAACAAATGTTAAATTAGTAATTTAAATATATATAAATCGAATCGATAACCGATGAAAAAACCCATAACCGATACAAATCGATTATATGAATAAATCGATAACTGACAAAAATTGATCATCGAAATACTTAGGCTGTTTAAAGTCGCATCTTGGCCCACTCTTGATTTGAAACGATAAATTCGATTATCGATGAAATTAAGTAATATTTTCATCGAATGGAAATGCCATTAAGCTTTTTATCCTTCTAATAAAACCAGTGCAAAAGGAACATTCGGCATGAGTGCTAAAGGGATGGGGCATGAGAGATGGTAGCACACGTGGAATTAAATTGAAGATATGTAAAAAATGCAAAACAAAAGATTAAATTGGTAATTTAAATATATATAAATCGATAGCCGATGAACAAACTGACAAACGATACAAATCGATAACCGATAAAAACCGATAACAGTTAAAATCGATAACCGATAAATCGAATGGAAATGCCATTAAGCTTTTTATCCTTCTAATAAAACTAGTGCAAAAGGAACATTCGACATGAGTGCTAAAAGGGTGGGGCATGAGAGATGGTAGCACACGTGGAATTAAATTGAAGATATGTAAAACATGCAAAACAAAAGACTAAATTGGTATTTTAAATATATATAAATCTATAGCCGATGAAAAAACCGACAAACGATAAAAATCGATAACCGATAAAAATCGATAACCGATGAAAATCAATCATCGAAATACTCAGGATGTTTAAAGTCGCATCTTGGCCCACTCTCAAGTTGAAACGATTAAGTCGATCTTCGATATTATTCAGTAATCTATATATCGATAACCGATAAAATAAATCGATAACCGATAAAAATCGAAAGCCTATAAAAACCAATCATCGAAATACTCAGGATGATTAAACACGCATATTGGTCCACTTTTAAGTTGAAACGCTAAATTCGATTATTGATATAATTCAGTAATCTATAAAAGCGGCGATCGATAAACATTAATAAACTATCAGGGATGTTTTCTTTCAATCACATTTTTTTCCAAAAGAAAAATAACTTTATTTTGTTTCTTTCTCGACCAATGCAATTTTTTTCATGTGTATTAAAGTATTTTATTGTACTTATATGAAGAAAATGGAAATCACAGTAATGGGGATGAAAAGAAGAAAAAATCATTTCATGTGTACCACGATAATGTATGCATTTTATTAAACCAACACAATTGAGAGCTTAATAAAATATCAAAATCAAATGAAATACCACCTCCCCTTCAACAAAAAGAAAAAATACCAAAAATAGTAAGGAAAGGCCAGTTAGCTTCTCCAAACATATATCGGTCACTCTTGGTTATTTTATTTTTATTTATGAATGGCAAAAGTCAAATAGAACAGAAAAAGGACTCCTGTGTGTGTTGGTAGGGACATACACAAGCACAGAAACATATACACATGTTGGAATGTATTAAAATAAATCCTATGAATAGCAGCTCTTCAAGAGTCATTTATTAAAATAAATGGCTGTGTTAAGTAGCTCGACTTTGTTCGTTATATGTTCTTCTCTTGCTGATGTAGCTGCCACTACTGCTGCTGCTGCTTTTGCTGTTGCTGAAAAATCGGAATATTGTGGCAAGGACCGATTAACCAAATAAACCATCCAAGTGAATTTGGTTGTGTGAGCCATAGAATTGGGTCTTTTTAACCAGGAAAGCTAGCACGTACCATGTTAAATTTACTAAAAGCATAGGGGGTTTGTATTCACCTCTACTACTCAGTGATGAATGTCAGTTTAAGATTTAAAAGTATTTATTTGTTAAATGTACAGTAAGGACGGAAGGATGATAGAGAAGCGTCAGAGAGCTATGCAAGGAGGGACACAGACAAATGGATTAAAGACTTAACTGATTAATGATGTGACCAAGAGACATTTGGAGGTAGGGGTTGTTAAGTGGTTAAAAATATTTTTTATTTTCGTCCTATGTTAGTATTTTTAAATTCTATAAAGAAACAGATTGTGGATAAGTGGCAAACTCAGTGGAACATTTTCTCAAAGTGCCAGTATCAATGTCCATCAACCTAAAATCCACAGCTTGGACTCGAACAGAATCTCTTCAATTATATAAAAACGCTAAATGTAGGCCGAAACATTCTTTTGAAGTTTGGTCTTAGACAAAATTGAACATTTTGGAAAAATATGCATACAATTGGGTATTGTACGGCTGCAGACCGGTTCTCTCTTTCTTTTACAAATGGAACAAATAAAAAGGCGTTAAGTTCGATCGGCCCGAACTTTGGATAACCACCACCTCAGGAATATATGTAAACCGCCTTTCGTCATAATCCGGTAAAAAATGCATAATTTATGCACCCATAGCAGCTATATCGAAATATAGTCCGATTTGGACCAAATTCGACACGGATATAGAATGGGGTCCAATAAATACAAGTCTCTTTTCAATTTTGGTTCGATATTGGTCTTTTTGGCAGCTGCATCCAAACATAGACCGATCTGAACCATATAGAACACGGATGTCGAAAAGCCTTACATAAGTCACTTAGTCAAATTTCAGCGAAATCGGATAATAAATACACCTTTTATGGGGCCAAGACCTTAAATCAACAGATCGGTCTATATGGCAGCTATATCTAATTCTGGGCCGATCTGGGCTAAATAAAAAAGGGATTTCGAGTTGCTTAACAAAACTCACTGTCCTAAATTTCAGTTCAATTTTCATATCTTCATTTTTAAAGTGGGTAGCGTGATTTCAACGGACAGACAGACGTGCGAACATGGCTAGATAGTCTTAGATTTTTACGATGATAAAGAATATATGTACTTTATAGGGATATAATGGATATCATCTCACCATTCACATTTACGTTACGATTCGCATCATCTTTGAGGAAGTACGGTCCAATGATGCCACCAGCCCATAAACCGCACCAAACTGTGACCTTTTCTGGATGCATTAGTAGCTCTTGCAATGCTTCTGGCTGATCTTCAGTCCAAAATCGACAATTCTCCTTATTTACGTACCCATTGAGCCAAATATGAGCTTCTTCGTATAATGGAAGAAACGCGTGATGAACTTTCTTAACAGGGCACTCATTTTTATAATAAAATTCAATCATTTGCAAGCGTTGTTCGTTCGTAAGAAGATTCATGGTTTTATTATAGATCAAACTGCAGATGCTTGACAGTGAAACAAAGCACGAAACATGCGTGAGCTGTTTAAACCAGTATTGCCAAAAAGATAGTGGCTAAAAAACACCCTTTATATTTGTACCCTACACCATTACTATGGTACAGGGAAGCGTGTCCACAGGTTGCGTTTACCGGAACGCTCCTTACGGAGTAGTTGCTACTGCAGCCGCGGACAATTAGCGGTATCGTTTGGAGAGTCTGAGAGGGAGGGCGGCACCGGTTCTTGCTTAAATACTGAGTGCTTATGATGATCGATATGACAATGCGAGTTATTTGCGCTAAAAAATCACCCTTTGTATTTATACCCTACACCACTACTATAAATACAGAGAATAAGCATAATGAGAGACTCAGAATCACTTTCTGATTCGATTTAGCTATGTCCGTCTGTACCCCTATCTGTCTCTCTGCCTGCCCATCTGCCTGTTTGTCTGTCCGTCCGTCTATCCTTCTGTCGAAAGTACGCTAACTTTCGAAGGAATAAAGCGCGTCCACAGGTTGCGGTTAGTGAAATGCTCCATTCGGAGTAGTTGAAACTGCAGTCGTAGACAATCAGCGGTTTCGTTTGGAGAGTCTGAGAGGCCGGGCGGCACCGGCTCTTGGTTAAATACTGAGTGCCTGTGATGACAATGCGAGTTATTGGCGCCTTTCAATAACCAATGGCCATTATGTGCCTGCGGCGATCGGTCCTATGGGCCGTAACGAGCTTGCTCCCCCTAAAATCTTATCTTATCCGCTTCATCTATATATTGGCTTAAATGTAAGCTGATTTTGTAAGTCCAAACATAACCTTTAAAAAATTTGGATTCGATTCCGACTTGATTTAAATGACTTTCTCATTTTTTACGCTAACGTGTTTCCAAGTTATCGATTTCTCCTCGATATTCCCTTTTTTATTGCCATGCTTTACAAATTTACCTTTTAAAATACATTTACAATTCTTTCACACGTTCCCAATTCGTATTCATTGATGCGTGGCAGAACAATTAAAATGTTACATCAATTATTCCTTTCCCTATTCGATTCTCACTTCAATACAGTCAACACCCCATGGATTTCCCTGCAGACATAAGAGTAATTGACAGTTTTAGAATTTTTGCCCTTTCTATGTAAACGTTCCCCCCTCTCACTTGGGTTGTTAAACTGTATCCTACTGTGTGTGCGTGTGTGTGTGTGTGCGAGAATCCAACACTTTATTGATGGGTTAAGTGTGCTATGGTTGGGGTTCATCAACTTCATCATTGTATTCGTCGCCATCATCATAGTCACCCGGCATAAGGATGATGGCTTCATCGAAAATATCATCATCATCATCACTAACACAACATCGATAACAGCTGACACACACATATACAAACGATATGTGCCAACACAGTTTATCATTCCAGGGGACTTCTGCAGAAGTTTTATGAAATCTCAAATGTAGGTTTAAGTACACACACACAAAAAAAACAATCAAGTCATTTAATAAAAATTTCCCTAACTATTTAATTAAACATTGATTGAGTGAGTATTGAAACAACTCTAAAATTTCTGTTTCTGTCCTTCTACATTTTAAAGATTTTTTTGTTTAATTAAACTTGCTCTGTTGCCACATTTTCTTCTGTGTACTTTGTTTGTGGTTATGAGGTTGTTATAGAAATGCTGTTACTATTGCTAGTGATTGAATGATGATATAACTGCTGCTGCTAGTCATATCATCATTGTTGCTGTAGTTGTAGTAGTTTTTGCTGTTGCCACTTTTACACTTCAACTGTTGACTTAATAAAGCAACATAAATAACAAACGCTAGCTATACCACTTTATAAACAAAGTATTTTTTTTATAGACAAACAAAAACATTTGCCACTTTCGAACTTATTTACATACTTATACACAGACCTGCAGACAGACAGACAGACATACTTCATGTACATGTTCTCTACATGTACAAATTTGCATAGCCATGTTCGCTTTCCCTCTCACTCTCTTCAGTATTCTCCACCACAGATTAAATCGCTTTGCTGTTGTACCACCCAACTCTCATTCATTCACTTTGATGGTGAACTTTTTTTATAAACTTAAAGCATTTACAGGCTCTCTTATACACACACACATAGACACTCAAAACAAATTACATTCCCAAAATAGTCCATCAATGAGAAAATGCGTTGTCTTTAGGGTTGCCATATGTAAGGATTTTGGACTAATTTTGGCAATTGTTTAAAGTCAACAAAAATTTGCAAACAATATATTTTGCTTAGAACATTTTTTTAACCTTTCATTGAGCATTTATTTCTGCGAACTCGCATATCATATGCACCTTTTAGTGGCCCAAGAACTTCATTTCCAATGTTGTACTATAGAGCGTATGATTGATAATAATTTTTTAGTATGCCAAGAAAAACTGGCATAAAATAGTTAATTTTTAAGCGATTTTGAAAATGTATGATTTTTTTGAGTAAACAACCTCCGGAGCGTATTCTTTGTCAAAATGTCCGTCTAGATTTTCGTACAAGATAGACGATTTTGAAACTTAATTTGTCAGTCCGTCTATCTTCTCTAAGTAGAATATTAGGTTAGGTTAGAAACATTTGCAAAATTTTATTTTTATAGAAACTTTTGCCAAAATTTTATTTCTAGAAATATGGTCGGATCTTCACTCTATTCTGCACTGAAGTCGAGGGCCCTAACACAATTCCAATTTTGTACCGTAGAGCGTATGATTGATAATAATTTTTTAGTATGTCAGTAAAAACTGCCATAAATGAGTTAATTTTTCAAGCGGTTTTTAAAATTTATAATTTTTTGAATAAACAACATCTAGATGGTGTTCTATGTCAAAGTTTTCGTACTAGACGATTTTGAAACTTAAATTGTCAGTCCTTCTATCTTTAGATAGAAGGTGATGATTTTAACATGTCCCACGCCACTTAACCAGTAGTCGGCTTGTTGTGCATTCTTGGAAACGGAAAATAATCTCGAAAAAGGCTCATCACGGGATAATTGTGAGCACCATACAAATTGGAATTTATAGCTTTAATATGTGTGGTTCTCATTGTTATCATTATATTAGTTCGAAAACGGAGAAATCTTCTTCCCCACATGTACTACACATGCTATTTCTTGTCGCATCTATTTTGCACATATCAGCCCACCATCCAATATGTTCCCCGTAAATTTTGTCAACATTTTATTTCTACAGAAAATTTTGTTAAAATATTTAAAAATTTCTTAAAATTTTCTCCGACATTTTATTTCTGTAGAAAATTTTGTCAAAATTTTATTTCTTACACAATTTTGATAGAATATATTGTAAAAATTTTATTAAAAAAAAATTATAAATTTTTTTCTGCAGGACAATGGGGCCAACTAAAAGGCTACTGGATACACTAGGAATTATTTTTGGTATATCAATTTTGTTTGGTGAACAAACATCATATCCCTATTTAGAGGGTTAGTAGTAGCATTTGAAGTGCATTTTCCAGTCAGCTACAACTGCTGCAATAATGCTAACTTTTGTCTGTGTCTAACAGAAGAGCTTTTGAATATTCATACGGTTCTATTGTATATTTGTTACATTAGGATGGATTGTTGTTTTGAAGTTTTGGCTTTTTTTTTTAAATTAAAGTTTTTGTGAAAAAAGATAATTTGGTTGTAATCAATGGTGGAGGGAATATACGATTCGGCCCCGACAACATTACGTTCTTACTAGTTGTATTCCACCCTAACGTTTTTCATTACATTAAAGCGTCTCATTCCCTTATAACGTATTAAACTATTTTTCATTTTACTTTTACTTTTATCGTAATATCACATACCTCGCAATTGATAAGTCATGCAAGCAAACGAGGAGAGTATAAACATTTTTGTCTGAATTAAACGTTTTTGTTCTTAGGACAAACCTGAAAATATGCCACAAGTTTTACAAGTCATGCATTTTTTTTTTCATTAATTCTGAAAATTACTAATTTTTATCTTAATAAACAGCTAAAATCAAACTATCACATTGCCATCAACAAGAAAAATATTTCTATCTTAAAATCTTGCTACAGTTTTTAAAACTCTAACATAGTATGCTTTGCATTAAAGTCAATAGCAAGAATTTTGCATACCAATGACATAGTTATCATTATGCAATAATACAAAATTTAAATAATATCTAGCCTAAATGTATGCAATATATATCTAAAAACAGCAATATCTTTAAAATTAAATTCTATGAACATGAACATTCCATTAACGAACAGGGACAAACTTCTCACATTTCAATGAGTGCTGTCCGATTCAAGTTTATGCTCAGTAATAAGGGGCCTCCTTTTTATAGCCGAGTCCGAACGGTGTGCCGCAGTGTGACAGCTCTTTGTGGAGAAGTTTTAACATGGCTGCCATACGAAATTGTACAGTACCTCCCAAATGTTGTTAACATTAGGAGGGGATAATCACCGCTGACAATTTTCATGATATTCTCGCCAGGATTCGAACCCAGGCGTTCAGCGTCATAGGCGTACATGTTTACCTCTGCGCTACAATGGCCTAGTCTTTATATGTATTTCTAAAGCAGGACCAAAAATATAATTTCTGTCCTAAAATTATGCCACAATTTATAAAAACCTATTTTATGGTATTATTTTTATAAATCCCGGAAATTATGCAAAAGATTTTCATTGTAGTCAACTGCAAGAATGGTGCATATCTATCACATAGTTGTCATTAAAAATGTATTCCCGAATGTATGCAATAATTTTCACAAATTCTGAAAATGATGGGATAATTTCCACCAATCCTGAACATTATGCTTTAAATTGTTATGATCAAATTTAAGATAATAATATCTAGCCTAAATTATGCAGCAGTATGTAAACCATGAAACATTTTACAGTATCTAAAAATCGTAGAGAAATTAGATTGTCAATTATCAATTTCATGATTTTCGCGAATTTTTTTGTTTACTATTAAGTCTTTAAATGTACTATACATAAAAGTAGGCTTTGAGTTTTAAACAATTTTGAACTTAAAGTATGCAATAGTTTTCACATTTTCTGAAAATAATGCAATAAATTTTCATATATCCTGAGAATTATGCAATAAATTTTCACATATACTGAAAGTTATGCAATACATTTTCGTAATTGAAATCAAAACTAAATATAGCCCAAAATATGCAACAACACTTAAACACAAAAAGACTTATCTTTTAAATTTTCAAACCTGAAATCCATTTGAACGTATTCTATTGGAATGGATAGCGTTTACTGTTAAGTCATCGCAATGCTAACCTAAAAGTATGCTACAATTTTTACCCTTATGACTCTTACCTCGTATTTGCAACTAAAATTCATAAGCCTCTGCAAGGCATGATGAAAGCTCTCATGCTTTCAAAGCATTCAATATCACCAACTTCACTTTAATTAGCAATTTCAAAATGAATTTTCAACGCATAGGTTTATGCATAATTTCGCCTCTCACTACGGAGTGGGGCTAAAGTTTGAAAGTTAAGTTGGGTTATTAAAACCGAAAATTTGAAGCATTTTTCAAATCATGCCAACGAAACTTTCTCAATCACTTTATTTATGCTTAAAGGGAAAAGAAAAATTCTTGGTTCACAGCAATATTACAAAGTTTTTAACTTTACGTTGGAATTTTATTTAAGGAGAGCATTTATGTGCATGTATTTATCACAAATTCATTATTCATTACCCTCTAGGATATGCCTTTATATTGTTTGGCTTATTTATTTATTTTGCCATTAGTTTCTAATATAAATGACCCCTATTAGGCCATTAGAGTTGTTGATTGTTCTTGACTGTTCTTGACACATACAGTATTTTATTTGTAGTATCTCTTCGCATCCATTTGTGTTAAGCCCATAAAACCCTTTTAGCTCATTCATTCTTCTTCCCATATCGTCCTCATTTCATGGCATTTAATTGAAATGAATCCTAATACGTTATTGAAATCATTAACAAAGGCAATGTTGAATGGATGAAAGCATTTGAGTCTCTATTATGGTGTTGGTAAATGAAAATGTTTGCAAAGTCATTTGGATTACGGTAGATGATGATGATGATAATGACGATGCATCATGAGTTTTGGGTCACGAAGAATATTTCCATGGAAATGACACTTTAACAAATATGAAGGTATATGGAGCATGGGCAATAAACATTAAGAAAAATTACTCATGAAAAA
This sequence comes from Stomoxys calcitrans, assembly GCF_963082655.1. Lineage (NCBI taxonomy): Eukaryota > Metazoa > Arthropoda > Insecta > Diptera > Muscidae > Stomoxys > Stomoxys calcitrans. The sequence continues at coordinate 15,121,735 of NC_081555.1, read as the reverse complement.
AAAAAATTCTAAAAATTTTCTTACAAAAAAAGAATGTTCAGAAAATTTTAATAAAAATTTAACAAAATCTTCTAATTTATAAAAATCAATTTGTGTTTGTTTGTCGGTTTGTTCTGTATAGACTCAAACTTAGCTGAACCGATTACCTTGACATTTTCACAGATTGTGTAGGTTGGTCTGGAATGCAACATAGGCTATATAATTTTTGATATCGAAAGGCGAGTGGACCCTCCCCCTTATCCCAAAAGTACTACCCAAAAATAGAAGTGGACCGATCGGGACAATATGGGACTCAAATGAAAGGTATTCAGGAGTAGAGTGCGAATTTCATAGTGAAAATTGAGTCTTAGTAACTGGGGGGCCGCCCCAACCCCAGAACCCCCTAAAATACGTTAATTGGACGACCATGACAATATGGGACTCTAATGAAAGGCATTCGGGAGTAGACTACGAATATGGTCAGGAAAAAGGAATATGCTTTATAATTTGTTGTTAACGGAAGGGGGCGGACCCTCCCCCTCATGCCCAAAACACCACCCTCAATCAAAAATGAACCGTTTGAGATAATTAGACATCAAATGAAAGGTATTGAAGAGTGAATTATGAATATGGTATTAAAAATTGGGTTCAAGTACCCAAGAAGTCGCCTTAACCCCAAAATTTCTAAAAGCAGACAAATTGAAAGTCTATATCAATATGGGGCTGAATTGAAAGGTATTCGGGAGTAGATTAGGAATCTGACAAAAAATTCTATAGAAATACAATTTTGACAAAACTTTCTATAGAAATAAAATTTTGACAAAACTTTCTATAGAAATAAAATTTGAAAAAATTTTCTATAGAAATAAAATTTTGACAAAATTTTCTATAGAAATAAAACTTTGACAAAATTTTCTATAGAAATCAAATTTTGACAAAA
>NC_081555.1:15108316-15115816 GCF_963082655.1 Stomoxys calcitrans | reverse complement strand
TTTCATATTTTCTTATTTCTCTACTTGTTAAAATACTTGGGTGTACAATCCCGTATTTTGCAGAAATTACATTGTCTTGCAAATGCTCTATCTTATTCTTAATTAATTGTATATTAGTCAATTGTTCTAAGTATAAACTTTTATTATTTTCTTCCTCTAAAAATTTGTTTATAGAGTTTAATTCTTGTTCTATTTTCTTTCTATCATTCTTAATTACCATCTTTAAATGACTTAAAGTTATATTGAAATAATCATTAATTACAATCTGTTGATTATTATTTTCCTTAATTTCATTAATATTAAGAAGATGTTCTTGTATGTTCTGTCTGTCTTCATCGTCCATCGTCCCAAATAACCATTTGGTCATACTTCCTATACCGTTAATTAGTCCACGTCTTTTTCTATTTTGTTTGGGTATCAACGTCATTAATTTATTTCTGGCATCTAATAGTTCTAACTCAAGTAATTCTTTGTTTTCGATTTTCATTAGAATAATGTTATCTGTTATGTCATCTAAAATTGTTTCAATTTCGTGAAGATTGATTATATGTAAAATTATGTCCGATTCATTAACAATTTTCTGATTTCCCATGCAAATGTCCATATATCCTCTTTGTTCTGTCAGAAATTTTGTAGTAATTATCCCTCTAGTCTGTGGTATCCATATTAGTATCATCAGTATTGTCCAAATCTGCAAATTTCAAAGGTCTTTTAATATTGCACGGATGTATTCGCTCCAGTTTTGTCTTTTTATATTTCGGTTGTTCCTTATGTCGGGCGGCCTTATAATTTTTTATAAACCCTTCTTTTCTATTTTCCTTATAATCTTCTCTAGAGTTATTTATTTTATCTATTATTTTTCTTTTACTGTCCTCTAAATACTTTCTAACTTTATTTTCATCCATTTTTCCTTGTTGAACCTCTTTAGGAGTACATTTAATAGTTGAGTGATATCGTTCGTTGTAATTTCTAATTGATCTCTGAATTAATTGTTTCACCGGTATTTCCTTATTTGCTTTATACATTATCCTAAACTTTTCCGCAATTGTGTTGTGAAATCGTTCTATGTCGGCGTTTCCCGTGTGACTATTAGGTTTGGTCAGATGCAATTCTATATTTTCATTGTCTAAGAATTCCTTTAGTCTAGTGGCTTTAAATTCATTATCGGCTATTATTTTCCTTGGCTTCCCTACCTTTGTAAAATGATCATCTAATTGCTCCATTATTGTTAAATGATTTCTATCATTCAATGGATACGCTGCACCGAATTTAGAAAATTTATCAATTATTGTCAAAAAATGAAATCTTTTAATCACATATGTGTCAATATGTATTATTTCGTTTTTCGTCGACGGTGTTTCTGTGTATGAGAATTTCAATTTAATTGGATTTCTATCATATTTTATCTCCTGACAAACTTCACATTGATTTATAACTAATTGAATTAGTTCCATTAATCTTGGGTAATAAATTTTATTTTTTATTTGGTTATAGGTTTCCTGTATGCCCGAGTGCATACTTTCTTTTACATGATATAATGATATCTGTTTCACCGCCTCCACTTCTGTTTCTATATCTTGAGCCCTGATAGTGCATTTAATAAATTCCACTTGTTTCTCATTAGAGTACATTTCTATTAGTTTTTCCTGAACAGTATTATAGCTTCTCTCCGATACTTCCGAAAATATACCTATTTTTCCTTTGGTAATATACTTTCTAAATATTTCCCCCATTTCGTGAAAATCACTTTCCGCTATGAAAATTATCCTTTTATTATGTAAATGTTTTATTTCCTGAACTTTATCATTTGTAAGTATAATCTGTGTCCTGTACTTATTCACTATTTCTTCTTTTATAAAGAAATGATCTTGTAAATTTTCATCAGCTGAATGAATTGTAATCATTGATACATCATCATCATCCTCAATATTATTTATTATTCTCAATTCTGAATTATTCTCCGAATTTTGTACCTTATCTGAAATGGTATCATCTTCATTATCTTTCTCAATTCTACTTAGAAAATCTGCCACCTTGTTTTCCTTGCCTTTTATGTATTCTATATTAAAATCGTATTCTCCTAATTTCAAAAACCATCGCTGGTGCCTGGGTGACATGTCTTTCCCTCTATATTTTGTGTGTAAAAATCTGATGGGTTGGTGATCCGTAAATATTTTAAATTTTCGACCATAGAGGTATGGTCTCAAATAATTAACGCTCCATAATATTGCTAGAAATTCTTTGTCCGTTGCCGAATAATTTCTTTCGTGATTGTTAAGCGTTCTTGATGCAAAACAAATTGGATGTCCCTCCTGTGACAGGACAGCACCGATTGCGTAATTCGACGCATCTGTAGTTAATGTAAATTGTCTTTCATAATTTGGGTATCTTAAAATTGGATGAGAGCTAATTAAAGATTTTAATTTTTCAAAAGCTTCTATGTATGTAGGGTCCCTTAAATTTATTTTTACACCTTTCTTTAAGTATTTTGTTATTGGCTGTGCGACTTTAGCATAATCTCTCACAAATTTTCTATAATATCCCGTTAATCCCAGGAAACTTTTGATTTGTTTTTCTGTTTTAGGTAAATCTAATTCTTGAATAACCTTAATTTTATTGGGGTTTGGTTTTAGTCCTTCCTTTGTCAGAATATGCCCCAAAAATTCCGTCTCTCTTTTCATGAAATTACATTTGTCGATTTGTATTTTTAAATTTGCCCGTTCCAATACCGTGAAAATGTCCGTTATGGCTTTAACGTGTTCCTTAAGAGAAGTACTAAAAATAAGTATATCGTCCAGATAAACTACACATGTTTTATTAATGAAATCTCTTAGTGTTTCATTCATTAATCGTTGGAATGTCGCTGGGGCATTTTTTAACCCAAACGGCATTCTTATGAATTCATATAATCCGTGAGGTGTCACAAAAGCTGTTTTCTCTCTGTCCTGTTCTCTTATTAGAATTTGATGGTATCCCTTGGCTAGATCCAAGGTAGTAAAATATTGTGCTCGTCCTAGTTTATCTAAAATTGAATCTATGTTCGGTAGTGGATATTTATCATCGATCGTCACTTCATTAAGCTTCCTATAATCTACCACTAATCTATATTTACGCTCTCCAGAATTATCTATTTTCTTGGGTACTACTATTAATGGGCTTGAATATCTTGAACAACTTTTCCTAATTATGCCCTGTTCCTCCATTTCCCTGATCTGTCGTCGTACTTCTTCTTCATGTTGTGGCGGATATCTGTATAATTTGGAATTTATCTGTTCATTTGTTGTCGTTCTTATTTCATGTTTTATTGTCATTGTACTTGTCAATTGGTCCCCTTCTTTAAAAAATATTTTGTCGAATCTTCTTAAAATTCTCGTAACTTCTAAATGCTCCTCTGCATTTAAATGATTCAACTGAATTCTGTCCAAGTCAACTTCCAGTTTTTCCAATGAACATATTTCCAAATCCCTATATGGATTAATTAAAAATTTTGTAATCTCGTTATTAAATGTTATGTGTCCGTCTATTAAATTTATCATCGTGTTAAAATGGTTTAGTAAATCAACTCCTATAATAAAATTGTACTTTCTTCCTTTTAACTCTTGCATTTTCCACTTAATTTTTGTATAATTTGGTAAGTTAAATTCCATAGGTGCGTCAGTTATAACTTCAAATTTAATTATGTCCTTCCTAGTTATGGTGCTAAATTCTATAGGTTGTTTTAGTAAAACTCGTTCAAAATCTTTTACCTTACTGTCAATCAGGCTTAAGTTTGCGCCTGTATCAATCAAAGCTTTATATTTCCTTTTATTAATCGTAATGGTTATGGTAGGTAAACAATCGGAGGTTGTTTCCGAAAAAAATTATTTTGTCTTTGGTCTTGTCCGTTATCCTGATGTAAATTTGGTTCAGAGTTTCCTACTACTCGATAATTATCTACTTCTATATTGTCTATTTCCATAGGTTCCTGCTGGTCTTGCCTAGGTTGATTCAAGCGATTTTGGCTGAAATTTGGCCTAGGGTTTCCTACCTGTTGCTGAAACCTTCTGAAATTTCCCGACATATTATTATAGTTACTTTGTTGGACTCTATACTGTCCTGAATGATTAAAATTTCCATTTTGATTCCTATTATTATAGTTATTATTATAACTGTTATTTTGTTGGACTCTATACTGTCCTGAATGATTAAAGTTTCTATTCCTATTATAGTTATCGTTATTATTATTATTATAGGTTTTATTATTATCATTATTATTTCGTTCTTGTCTAGTATCCGACCTAAAATTATTTTGTCCTAACCAATTCCGTTGATTATATCCCTGGTTATTACTGTTAATCTGCGGATTAAAATTATTCCTATTTTGCGACCGATTTTGTCTAAATGTTACGTCGTCTTTAGTCCTAAACTTCCTATATTCTGGCCTAATGCATGTGTCTTCAAATCTCCTTCTTGTCAATATTTTTAATATATCATTAATGTTTCTTTCTTCGTAAATTTTGTCTAACAGTGTACCTTGTGTCATTTCCTTAACTGTATTTACTAAAAGACTGTCCACGTTTGATAAGTCAATATAGTGGTCATTTCGGTAATAAACTATTAACTCATCTGCCTTATATTTTAGATTCTGCAACTCTATTATTAATTCACTTACCGAATTTACTTTTAAGTTGGCTATCATCCTATATATATTGTGTGGTTCCACGTTCGGTCTATACCTTAGTTTTAAAGTCTCCTTGATTAGTTGCCAGTTGTCCGGTGTGGGTATGTTTATTATGACGTCTTTAGCTTGTCCCTGGATTATTTTATAGAATATTGTTCTTATGGCCTCTTTCTTAATATTTTCATCTTGTATAGTTGACAGCAAGTACTCAGTGCTACTAAAAAAGCTGTTCACCGTTACTTCTCCGGTGCCGGTGAAAATGGGTAGATGATTTATCGTTTTTAAAATGTTGTCTTTTGCATTATTTGATTGTGTATCATATAACACCGGGTTACGCTGTTGTTGTTGTAGTTCTTGTGTTTGCTGTTGCAATTCTAGATATGCTTGGCGTAACCGTTCCAATTGTTGATCCTTTCTGGCTAGTTCTTCTGCCACATTTACGGATGCGATGTGAGCTTGTTCCTCCATTCTTCTTCGTTTGTCGAAGACTTTTTGCCTTTGCGAATACACTTTTAAAAGAAAAAAAAAAGGATTGACTTCCTTTATCTAGTGGTGTCCACTTAACTTAAATGTTCACTGCACTATTGTTTATTTTAGTGGTGTTCAATTTTTTGAATTATTCACTGCACTATTGTTTATTTTAGTGGTGTTCAATTTTTTGAATTATTCACTGCACTATTGTTTATTTTAGTGGTGTTCAATTTTTTTTTTTTTTAATTATTCACTGCACTAATGTTTATTTTATAATCCTGGAGGGTCCCGTAGGATTCGCAGAATTTATTTAATTATTTATAATTTAGGTACGTTTCACTGGATCCTTTTTAATTCCTAAAGGATCCTACCGACTGCGCCAATTAGATAACCTGATTAATTATGTTTATTAAAAAAAAAAACAATTGTTTTTTTTTTTTTCTTTTTTTTCTTTCTTTTATTTATTTATTCGTCGACTTGCGACTAAGAGGATGGAACTAAGACTAACTTTTACATTTTTAATTTACTTATTCTACAGGTATTATTTGTTAATTAATTATTGCAGTGTTAGCATAAGTTTATTTTAAATGAAATTTGATTAACACACTTTTGTAAATAATTGTATACTCAGCTCCAGACAGTTTTAACTGGAAAAATAAAATAAAGTCAAACTAAAGAATGTCAAATTCACTTATGCTTACAGTGCAATAATTGTACACGTTTTATTGGCTAATTGTTTCCAAGAACTTATCAATTTTATCAGGGGTAGTATGATTATACGTAACTTGTGCGAAGTACATGTGCGTATTAAGTGTCTTTCCCCTCTTATGAATCCATATATACGATACAAACACACATACATAAGCAAATATATTTGTTATACTGTCTCTGCTATACACTCCAACATGTGTACAACATCTATCCATCAGTTTAAGTGTGTTTGGCTATGTGAGATTGCACGCTGTGCTGCTTCTCGCTGTGTATGTTTGCGGTTTTCCCGGACAGAAGTGTAAACAAGTTTAACAACATCTACAACACAACTCTCACACTCCAGCACAGAGTTCATGCAGTTCGTTTAGAGTATGTTATGGCAGGCGTGTGTGCTCAACGTAGTATGGAGTAGTACTTTGGCTCCCCTTATGTCTCTGTGGAGCTGGTGACGGTGGTTAACAATTGTGCTTTAAGCATTTGCCATCAACTAACAATAATCGAGTTAATACACTCACTGAAAAATTACGCTGAATACTGTGCTTGAGGAGCAAAAGGAGAATTATTGGACAGAAATTGTGGGGACACCACCTGGGATATTGTGAAATTTATTCTACTTTTTCATGTGCCATAACCAAATGAAATGATTGGTGCATGGCATTGTCCAAATCAGGGTATTAATGAAAATTTTTAAAAAATGTTTTGAGAATTGTGTTGGTTGTGGCAAGTTATTTTTAAGAAGTTTCTTCGGGCTTCGGACTAAGGGCAAGAAAATAAATTCGAATTTCCCTATAAAAATCAGGGTTCAATTCGAAAATCCTTTTCCAATCAAATTTGCACGGAATTTTTTTTCAGAAAAAATTTCTTTTCTTTTTTTATTATTTTATTACTTAATTTTTTTTATTAATTAAATTTTTTTATTTGTTTTTTTTTTGTAGTTTTTTATGTTTTTTTTTATTATATTTTAATTTATTTTATATTATTTAATTTTGATTTAGTTATTTTTTATCATTATAATATTTTGTCAATTTGTTTGTTGGTCTATAGTTACCTACTACTCCTTTGGATACTGATATTTATGCTTACCTTCAAAGCCCCTTGTGGCTAACGAAATATAAGCGTTGAGGAATTTAAAAATATGGTGTGGATGGTGGTATTGTATGAAATTGAAATTACACTGATAAACTTGAATACCAATAATTTCTTGCTCAAAACAACCTCAAGCTCATAAAGTCCCAATTCTACTCGTTTCCCTATGGAAGATTGCAGATTCTTGTATGCATACTTAAACCAATACCAACAGCACTTAAGGCCCGAAGTAGTTACTGCATGACATCACTAATTGAAGTAAGCGTAAGTGGATTTGCAGTGCTACGAGTACTGATACCATGATGATGTCCCTGACTCTAGCTCTTCCTATTTCATCCAGCCCATGTGTTACGCTGTGTTTTCTTTCTTATTTCTCCTAGTCCTTAGATGACTCTATAAGCTTTAGTTGCTGGTAAAACGTTTAAAAAATTACATTAAGCAAGAGCTCAGCGAACGAAAGTCAGCGAACGGAAACGGTAATTGAATAATCAGAATTTTAATGCAGTTTGTATCAGTTTCCATGCAGCAGGCAAGCAACGCGTCTGCCTTGCTGTGGCACATCCTTTGGGTGA